>NC_062224.1:37651890-37951890 GCF_902686445.1 Sciurus carolinensis
GAAGGAAGGAAGGAATGAACTAGAGAGAAAAATATGGAATGAGTAATATTTCAATAGTCCGTCTAAAAAAGAAACAAAGAATATTCCTAGAAAGGGAAGATTAGTTCACACAGAAAACACATTCTTAAGACCTGAAGATAAAATTTATTATCTGCAAACTAATGCTTTCAACATAGAATAGACATTAAGATACCATGCACAGAATACAATAGAAATCTGGGATAACATTAAGAGGACACATCTAAGAATGCCTGGTGTAGACAAAGGAACCTAATCACAGACTAAGGGAGTGAGGATCCATTTTAATGAAATATCAGAGAAGTGCCTAAACCTTAGGAATGAGTACTAAATTCCCATGCAAGGTGCACTGAGAACCCCAAAGAGTCAAGAGCAAAACAAAATGCTCTCCAAAATATATTATAATGAAAATATCTAATTTATACAATAAGGATGGAAGTTTAAAAAACTGGAAGAGAAAACGGGAGGTCTTATTTGAGGTAAGTCAATTAGAATTTCAACTAATTTCTTCTTGCTGACATTAAAAGACAGGAGGGCTTTGAAATATATCTCTAATGTACTAAAAAAAAATCAGGTGAAAACTAAGTTTATTATATCCACCCAAACAATCCTACATATTTGAATATGAGATAAAAACCTTCCATGATGAACAGAAAGACAAAAAGTTCAATATGTGATGTCCCTGGAAAGGAGTTCTCATTGGGAATTCAATTGTATTAGAAAGGTATTAGAAAATACCACCACCACTTCCCAAATGCATGTACACTCAATCTCACATGTATATTTACATATGGAATGTATACATATACAAATAAAAACTCATCTCTTCAATACTTTTCATGACATATATACTGAAATTTCAATATATGTATTCATATAAATACAGACTTCCAAATATTTGAAGAGGAATATAGAAAATACCTGAGAATTCATTTTCTCTGTTGATATACTCAACTCCTTTTCACAGGAAAGTTGATTGCACAGAATCTCTTTGACAATATCTCTCTCATTGTCCATATAAATTTTCACCCTATGCAGTCACAGAATTTAAGTCAGTAATTACAACCCCCCCTCAGTAACACCATTAGAAAGTAAGCACTTCAAAAGGTTTTTTAAATTAGAATATTCTACCAGACATGGTGGCACATACCTGTTATCCCAGCAACTTGGGAGGCTGAAGCAGGAGGATTACAAGTTCCAGACCAGACTCAGCACTTTAGTGAGGCCCTAAGGAACTCAGTGAGACCAAACTAAGAAGTGATGAAATTGTGGCTTAGTGGGTTCCCTGGATCCAATTCCCAAAACAAAACAACAAAAATCATGACACCAACTCATGTTGATAGGCAATTCAACAAGGCTCACTTCTGACTTCTCAACTCCAACCCTAAAATAAAAGAGGGCCTGTAATGAGATATTTCAAGATCTAAAAGAAAACAATTTCCAGTCAGATTCCTATACCCAACAAAACTCTCCTTATATTATCTCACAATGTAAGTCTCAGCTAACACAAAAAATCAATATAATCCCACATATCCTATCAGACTATAATAAAATTAACTTAGAATTCCACATCAAGAAAAATAATTAAAATCATATGAACATAAGGATTTTGACCAATACTCTATGAAGTAAAGAATGGATCAAAGAATAAGGATATTCTTTGAAGCAATAAGAGAAAACATAAAACCAATCAATACCTCTACAGTGTTCTTTTTTCTTTTCTTTTCTTTTTGGTGATGGGGGATTTGAACCCAGGACCTCATGCTTGCCAGGCAAGCACTTTACCTAACTGAGCCACACCCCCAGCCCCCAATCAATACTTCCGAGACAGTATGAAAACTGTTAATGGAAAGTGTTTACCACTGAGTACCTATATTTTTAAAAAGTAGGTCCAAATATGTAAATTCATATACTACACCTTGTCCAAATAAGTAAACTCATAAACTACACCTCAACACCTTAGGAAAGGAAAAACTAACTGCAAAATCAGTAGAAGACATGGGACAAAAATGATTGGAGCAAAAAATAATAAAATTGGGAAAAATACAAAGAAACAAAAGAACAGGGAGTTGGATACTTGAAATGATAAAAAGGATTGGTAAACACATAGCCAAACTAACCAAAGAAAGAGAGAGTACAAATCTACAATAGCATAGATGAGAAAGGGGATAGTAGCGCACACAGTTTTAAAGTCCAGAGAATCATTAGAAACCATTATGGAAATGTTGATTAACAAACTGGAAAAATCTAGAAGACATTGACAAATTTCTAGACACACATTACCTGCCCACGTTGAGCCAGGAAAAGGCAGAAAACCTAAACAGACAAATATCAACTAATGAGCTTGAAACCACATTTAAAAGCCTAACAGCAAAGAAAAGGACCAGTGGATTTTCAGATGAATTCTACCAGATCTTTAAAAGAGTAATAACATCCGTGTTTCTCAAATTATTCCATGAAATTGAAAGGGGGGGAAACACTCCCAGATACATTGCATGAAACCATAACTTGATACCAAAACCTGTCAAAGATGCACAAAGGAAAGACAACTACACATCAAAATCCCTGCTAAGTGCATTCGAAAGCACAGTAAGAAGATAATACACCATGTTTAGGTAAACTTCCTCCCAGAGATTCAAGGATGGTTTGACATAAGGAAAATCAATAAATGTGATTCACCACTTAAACAGAATTGAGAACAGGAATCATATAACCATCTCAATAGAGGCAAGGGTCAAGAAAATACTGTCTGTGGGTCAAATGCAGCACATTCCCTATAAATGAAAAGATCTGTGGTTGGGGAGAGGGGTTTTGTGGTGGTGGTGATCCAACTGGAGGCAACCTGTATGCTGTCCAAGCACTCTGCTGCTGAGGAATGGCACAGCCCTTATACATTCAGGTTGGGAGGAATGTGGCCATATCCATAGGACCCAATAATCCACAGAGCAGAAAATACCAACTACCTGAGTTTTTGCCAAAAAATGTTTTCCAATTTCTGATTTACACTATGACACACCCATTATGAAATGTTGATAGGTTCCCCCCAACATTTTTATATAAATATTCTTAGCATATATATTGTCTTTCATGTACATATATCTAAAATGCAGTCACCCATTATAGTATATAATATATAATAAACACCCTTATCATATGCATGCATGTAATGATTCCAAGTCACATTTTTCTGACCTGGAAGGATTCAGTTCCAGAAGTGAAGCTTCTAAAAAGTAAAGAATGATAAAACTGGAAATTTTGGTACATGCTCCAAAATCACCCTTCAAATAGGTTTTTCAAATTCCATTTACCAGCAGTACATAAAAACATTATTAATTACTTATCAATGTAGTTAAACTACTTGTTAATATAATTAAAGAACTGGTACCTCCCTGTTTGGCCACCGTGTTCTGATACTTATGCAAAGATGACTAGCTCTAATTATGGAATAAAATTTGACAATCATAAATATAGCACAAGTTAGAATTCATTTTAATAACTGTTAATAACTATTATCTACTGGGAAATATTTTCATAATCTTACTGATTATTATCTCCTTTCTGCTCAAGAGTTGACTACTGTTGATTAGGTTTTTGAATTAGTCCATCAGGACCAGCAACAGAAGCACCACCACCATCCCATATCTCCTCTGGGGTTTCAGTTTCCTACATTCCAGGTCCCCTGCATTGTTCTTCATTCTTTCAGGAAGGTTTGATAGTGAGAGAGATGGTAGTTTTCAACAAAAGTCACATTTTTGTTTTCCTTAAGATTAGAACCTGGCTTTGTTGAATTGTCATGTCTTCATTACATAAAAGGGAAATAGGTGATAAATTTTCTAATTACTCTCCAATGAAATTTTTATAGATTCTGCTTCATTTATCTTTTAGTGAAAGAAACCACATTCCAAAATGTTCATATGAACAATTCCAAATTGTTCATACTATGCTTTAATTTAATCCTCTCTTAGCCTCTTAATGTTTTCAATCCCCATGTGACTAGCAGAAGAAAAAAGAGAAGAACATGATTGTCCTCTTCTGTCTTTATTATCTGATCTAACATTCAACAGAAAGATTAGAGAACATGACTTCAGGGGGCTTCAGGAACTATAGGCAGCTTTCCTGTTTCACTAAGCTACTCTTTTCACCACTGCCTTTAACACTCTTCTCATTTGGATTCTGGGGTTTTAAATATCGGGATGGTTGTCACTGAAGTTTAAGGTCAAAGTTACAACAGAATGAGGGACAGAGTCAAACTGTGGAGTTGCTAATACACAACACTGGAAAATGAACTTGTTTTCTGATTTCACAATCAATTAGCCTGAGGATGTGGAAATATATACCAACTCTAGCCTGATATTCTACTTACAATATGGGAAAAACCAAGAAAGTTTAAATGATCCCTTACATGCTCCTCAGTATCATGACCTAGCATTTTATGGAAAAAAAAAAAAAAACCTAAGGAAATGATTCCATTGATTCCATTATGTTGGGATGGAAATTTCATCAAATCAGTCAGATAAATTTCATCCCAAGAGATACATTACATGTGTAATTTAGTTAAAGTAATTGAATGTATTGGAGAACAATAGGAAGCCTCATCTAGTTATCTTTTACATAATATCTCTGAATGGTTGTTCTTTATTTTTGTGTTTCTATCTATAAAACTCAGTGTACCTCAGACCTTTTCTTCTAACTTGGGGTCATGTATCAAATGTTTGGCTGGGGGTGTGTGCTCCTAATGTGATGAAACCACACATGTCTAAACTTACCCATCTTTTTAAAATGACACTATATAAACAGCTGATTAAAAATTACACTGGTGATTTTTTTTAAAGTATGGAAGCATATATAGTTGTTTCTAAATATTTAAAGTTATGTTATCCATTCATCATATAATAGTGTATTATTTAGTCTCCAGGTATTGGAGAAGTTTCTGTTTTTTATTCTGTCATTTATTTCTAATTTCAATCCATTATGATCTGATAGAGTACAAGGTAGTATCTCTATCTTCTTGTATTTACTAACAGTAGCTTTGTGGCATAAAATATGGTCTATTTAGAGAAGGATCCATGTGCTGCTGAGAAGAAAGTGTATTCATTCTTTGTTGGATGGTATATTCTATATATGTCCGTTAAGTCTAAATTGCTGATTGTGTTGTTGAGATCTATAGTTTCTTTATTCAATTTTTGTTTGGACGATCTATCCAGTGGTGAGAGAGGTGTGTTAAAATCGCCTAGTATTATTGTGTTGTGGTCTATTTGATTTCTGGAATTGAGAAGGATTTGTTTGACGTACGTGGATGAGCCAATGTTCGGGGCATAGATATTTATGATTGTTATGTCTTGAAGATTTATGCTTCCCTTAAGCAGCATGTAATGTCCTTCTTTATCCCTTCTGACTAGTTTTGGTTTGAAGTCCACATTATCTGAGATGAGGATGGATACTCCAGCTTTTTTGCTGTGTCCGTGTGCATGGTATGTTTTTCCCCATCCTTTCACCTTTAGTCTATGGGTGTCTCTTTCTATGAGATGTGTCTCTTGCAGGCAGCATATTGTTGGATTTTTCTTTTTAATCCAATCTGCCAGTCTGTGTCTTTTGATTGATGAATTCAGGCCATTAACATTCAGGGTTATTATTGTGATATGATTTGTATTCCCAGTCAATTGACTCATATTTGTTTTTGACATGATTTGGTTTCTCCTTTATTTGGCTATTCCTTTAGGCTAGCGCCTCCTGTTGCTGATTTGCATCGTTGTTTTTCATCTCTTCCTCATGGAATATTTTGCTGAGAATGTTCTGTAATGCTGGCTTTCTTTTTGTAAATTCCTTTAGCTTTTGTTTATCATGGAAGGATCTTATTTCATCGTCAAATTTGAAGGTAAGTTTTGCTGGGTATAAGATTCTTGGTTGGCATCCATTTTCTTTCAGGGCTTGGTATATGTTGTTCCAGGCCCTTCTAGCTTTTAGGGTCTGGATTGAAAAATCTGCTGATATTCTTATTGGTTTCCCTCTGAATGTAATTTGATTCTTTTCTCTCGCGGCCTTTAAAATTCTGTCTTTATTTTGTATGTTAGGTATTTTCATAATAATGTGCCTTGGTGTGGGTCTGTTGTAATTTTGTATGTTTGGAGTTCTATAAGCCTCTTGTATGTTGGAACTATGCTTTCAATATTTTGACAAAAAAAGAAAATATGTAAATATGAAAGCACAAAAATGTATAAAATATTAGTTGGAATGCTCAAATGGCAACATGATTTTGTATTACATGATGTAACAAAATCATGTAAACAGATAAATCAAGAAAAAAATAGACAAAACCCATGAGACTGGTGATTTTTGAAAAGTGTGGCAGCATAAATATTTGTTTCCCTGACTCCCTCCCCAGTCTAACACCCTCTGGTCCCAGAGTCTTCAGGACCTGCCAGTTTCCTCACTAGTAGGCCACCTGCTCCCCAGTCTCCCAACCCTCCAGTCTTCCAACCAGGCCCACTGCTCTGCCTGATAGACCTTTAGCTTCACTATCAGCCTGTAGCCCTGCCTGCCAAGCTATTGCTTGGCCCAGAGACCCACCTGGCCAGGCACACAGGTTCAGCATCGACCAGTAGAACCCTGATTTGCCTGGCTCAGGAAAGATGGGCCTCCTGGACATGGTCAATCAGGTCCCTCTACTTGACAAATGGCTTAGTCGCCTTCCCACAATCCAGCTGCCCCACATGCAGCTTTACCATCAAACCTATTACCTACTTTCACACCTGGCCCACAGACTCCCACCCCACTAGTTTTTAAATATCTAAAGTCATCCTGAAACTATGCTTTCAATATTTTGACAAAACATAAAAAGTTAGAACCATGAAATCACAACAAATGTTTAGAATACTAGTTGGGATGCTTAAACTGAAATACATTTTTGTATCCCTACTCACTCAATCTCTTCCCATTGTTCTCTTGATTGTTCACTTGAATGAAACAGTTTTTTTCTAAATCAACACAGCAAAATACTTAGAGCAAGTAACAACTCTTTACCAACTACCTCTGATCTAATCTTGGTTAATAAGGCCACGGGGCATAGGGCTGCATTAGTTTCCCTGTTCATAGGCCACTTGGACAAATGACAGAAAGGCTTTAGATGATTAAGAGCAAGGATTATGAGATTATGAGAATATTTTCCACAACCTGAGACTCAAATTACCAGGGGCCCTCTTCAGTTTGTAATAATGTTAGACAAACTGAAGCCCATTCAATAGACAGAGAAATTAATGCCTCCATTCCAAAGATGAACTTGGGCTACAAGTTATTATAGGCATTAAGTAGCTATAGGCATTAAGTAGCTCAATTCACAGTAGCTAGATTGTGGAACCAATTTAGATGCCCTTCAGTAGATGAATGGATAAAGAAACTGGTATATATACACAATGGAATATTACTCAGTCATAAAGATGAAGAAAATTATGGCATTTGCAGGCAAATGGATGAAGTTGGAGAATATCATGCTAAGTGAGATAAGCCAATCTCAAACAACCAAAGGATGAATGATCTCTCTGATAAGTGGATGATGATACATAATGGGGGGGTGGGAGGGAGGCAAGAATGGAGGAAGGATGGATTGTATAGAGGAAAAAGAGGTGTGGGAGGGGTGGGGGGAAAGAAAAAATAACAATGAGACAAACATCATTACCCTATGTACATGTATGATTACACAAATGGTATGACTCTACTTCATGTACAACCAGAGAAACAAGTTGAACCCCATTTGTTTACAATGAATCAAAATAAATAAATTTAAAAAAAGAATGTTTTAACTTGACAACTCGCTAAAAGTGTTTTAATATTAAATGTGATCTTTTGATTCTAAGGGCAAAAATGAACAGTAATTTACTTTGACCTTATCTTTATTATGAAAACAAAGAAAACATGATTAAACCAGAAAATCCATTGAAAATATACCTTTAGATGGTTAATTTCACAGACATCAATTCTTGTTTGCTCTTCCTCTGATGTCATTCCTGTGAGGGGTTCTGCTGACAAATCCATACACTTTTAGTTAAAATATTCAACCTAGAATATTTATAAACTGAAAGTCTTTATAAAACTATAAAAAGAAAAACACACTTTCAAGTCAGTCTACTTATATTTTTCTCAAAGAAATTAACCTTCACCTAAATTTTTGATGCTTGAGACCCACAAAAAAGAAGTGATTAAATTTTAAAAAAGATGCCTACTGATGCTAAAGTCCCTATATATTACAGCAAGACCAATCACCATAACATCTGAAACAGCTAAAGTTGAATGAGATAGGATATGTATATTAGTTCCTAATTTAAACATCTTGAAAATACACTAAACAAATTTGATTCTACTCTTAAAGAAAAGAATAATCCATAAAATTCATAGAATATTTCATCCTTTTGTGATAGTACAAATCACTTGATCTGTGGTATAGGTAATGGTGTCATAGTATCTATTCACTACTTTTAATATATCTACTGTGAAAACTATGGACTATATTTGGCTAATATGAAACTAATGAGAAAGTGCAACACATGAAACTCTTTCTTACTGATCTGAAGAAATACAGGATTTCAGGACTAGAATTAAAAATTGGATATTTACTCTAGAAAATACTGTTTCAGCTTACAAATTTTAAACCTTATGCTCTTAGGTCATACTGAATTAAAAACCATTGAAAAAACCATTGGTTCATATTTACAAGAATACAATTCATTCTTTGATATTTTAATTTATTCTTCTGTGGTTTAAATGTTGTTATACTTCCACTTTTATCTAGGTCAGTAGAACCAAAAGTATCTAAGCTAGGGTTGTGGCTCAGTGGCACAGTGCTTGCCTAGCACATGTGAGGCACTGGTTTCACAATCCTCATCACCACATACATACATACAGACATACAGACATACATACATACATACATAAAAGTTACTAAGAAAGAGTAATTCCTGTTCAGGGTCTTACCTGGGTATTTATTTTGAAACATTTCACATTTTTTTATATGCAAGAACTATTTCTGTACTGACATGTAATAAATAAAAGTAATAAATAAAATTACTCTTTTAATACTGATCTGGAAAACATTTAGCAAATATATCAAATTCTTAAGGCTGGATTACATAGTCAGATCTATTAACAGAACTTTATAACACACACTTCAAGTTACTAAAATCAACAATTTTTTTTAACTTTTTTCTTTTTTTTTATTGTAAACAAATGGGATACATGTAGTTTCTGATTGTACATGGAGTAACAGCATACCATTTACATAATCATACATTTACATAGGGTAATGATGTTTGATTCATTCTATTATTAACAATTTTTTAAGATAGTAATGAAGGGACAAAAAAGGAAAGTGAGGCACATGTAAATCAAAGACCTTAGGGTTTGGCACATGATATTGGTACTTTCATTGAGGTCAAGCTATTCATGACATCCCGGACTGGAAAGTACCCTGAACTTAGAAGTTCCAGCTTCTAAGCACCAGCCTATTATTAAACAAGTCATTTCCCTAAGTTTTCTTTTAACAATATGAATTTTACAGCTTCATTTCACCAGGTTGGAGATTCCATGGGATGTTATAAAACAATGCTAAAAGAAAGGAAAGCAATGTAATAATTTGTTCCCTATTCTGAACTATATAGGAATTGCAAATACAAATCAAATTGTGTTTTCCCTCAGGTTCCAATATTGAAATACTCAGAAAGCATCAAGTCCTAACTTGGGTCATCAGCTATTCTTTGAATCAAGAATTTCAGAGAAGTCAGTTATCTAGTAATCAACAAACCAATTTATTTACAAATATATCATCCCATTAAATTGATTAATTGTCACCTATGATGGAACCAACCAATCAATCATACCCAGGGCAGAAAAATAATGAATGTTGAGACATGACTTGGACTATTCCTACTCCTTCCCTACCTATTCAAACTCTGAACCAGGAGCTCTTTGGTAGAATGATGCTTAATCTTTGCATTGACCTCCAGTGACTTGGAACACAAAATCCTGCTTTATATGGAAATTGTACTGAAACATGATGAAGTTTAGCTCTCTGAAATCCAAGTTTTCTTCAATTTCAGAAAATTGTGCTCCATATCCTCCTCATAAGGCTAATTTTAAAATATTTGAAGAACCTGAGGGATAGGAAAATGATCACTTGAGGGACAAGGGAATGATGGAACCCACCCCAGGGAAAGAAGATATTGCTCCTCTCATGACTAAAGAAAAAGTTCTCAACACATGGAAAGGTTCATTGGGTACAGATGTGGGGGCACAGAAGAAACATGGGGGTGATCACCTCCTGTAACATTTTTGGAACCTATCTGAAGGTTTAGAATGATGCCTCATAGCATAACTCACCATGAAAGTCCCAAATAATTTGTCAGCTCCACATGACTTTGATAGTAAGTAGAAAAGGTCAGTTTCCTCACTATATGTGGCTAAAACTAGAGGTCCAGATGCCAATGCATGCGATTCCACTTTGGAAATAATGAGTAAGCATAAATGAACATGAATTCATAAAGTGTTAAACTTTAAGTCTATGCATGCATTACCAAGAACAGTGAGGGATCTGGATCAGTTAGTGCAACCTGGCAGTGGAGGTTATTTATTACCTGAATACAAAAGAAAATTTCAAGAGCATAATTGTAACAGCAGTATCAAAGGAGTGATAATGATATTCTTTTCTACCCTACTTGTGAAAGAGGATTGTTTTCCATGACTAAAGGACAGCCTCAGCTTCTAGAAAAAATAGAAGGATATGGTTAAAGGTACCTTCTCTGAACAAGAAATTTAATTTCCTCTTAACAGGAAATTCACAAGATTTCTTGTTACATTTAACTAATTTAATATCAAATAGGTGACACTCTTGGAATCCCATGCACAGGGGTTCTACTTGAAATGAAATGGATAATACTGGGATTCATAACCATAAGATCTTCAAAGTCCTGAGGTAGGACTTGGGTGTTCTGCACAGTAGAAGAGAACCTGCCTAACATGCCTGAGTCCCTAGTGTTAAACCCTAGCTCTTAGATGGAACAAAGTTCTGAAAGAAAACTATAACCTTTGAAGCATCTGACTTCTCTAACTTTTTCTAGTATTCTTGGTTTCATGGCTGCTTTGCCAAATTTCCAGAACTACCAGAACTCAGTTGAAATCTCATGTAGAAGATGCAATTCTTGTAATGACTTTGAACCTCCTTTCAATATTAAGTAGCATTTCATGTAAACACAAGTTATCACTGTGATTGACTGCATAGGACAATGCAGTCCTACCAGAGTGATCCTCCAAAAACATGTCAACTCCTTTTGGAAGCAGCAGACTGACTATTCCTTTGCTTTTGTGTCCCTCAGCAATCATGAGGGATGTTCTAAAATAGCAGAAAGATAACTTCACCTCAAGAACCCTAATGAAGTTATTCAAACAGTTCACCTGATCTATACTACCAGTTTCATATCTTGCCTTTCCTTGTAATATTGACCATTTGCACATGCTAACAGCAACAAACCTCTAGAGGGCTTCAGGGTTCATCTATGTACAAGATCTTCAGGGATCAAAGGAGAATACAGGATGTGTCTTGACCCACTCAGGTCATACAGTGCAGAATTTACTAATTTAATGTCCTTTGGTGGACTATGGTGAATTCATTCATTTGACATAGGGATGTATTGAAGAGAATGATTTTCTACTATTTGCCTAGGGTACAGTCTTGTGCTGTAATTCCTAAACAGCTGAAAATCTAAGAAAGAAAACTGAATTTCAGGACTGAAATTGGAATAGTAGTGATAGTATTAATACATTGATAATATGCTTAAAAATAATGAGTATGTTTATTAAAAATAAAATATTAAAATATTAATGTGAAAATAGTCTTCATAATACTGGTTATAGGTGTTTCACATAATGATGTTGATAAAAATATACTAGGCTATAATCATGCTATTGTATACAACTTATGATCACTTCACAGGAATATATTATCATCCTTTTCACATCAGGAGAACTGTTTCTTGAAAGGTAACATTACTAAGGTAGTAAAACTCTCATGTAAAAACTAAGAAGTAAACCCAGTCTAGTGTAAATTGAATGACTATAACTTTTCCCTTTGTCAAAAAAGTATAATCTTTTGCTTCTGTCGAGAAAAGTCAATCAGTTTAGCCTATTTTTCTTAAATCTCACCATTCCAATTAAGAAGAACATCAAAATTTGTTAAGACTCAAAAAAGAAAAACAGGAACACCAGCAGATAACAGCAATCAAATGTCCTATAAAGACACCTGAGTATCAATTTTTTATCATGAAAAGCAATTTAATTCAAACAGCATCCAAAAGACAAAATGATTTGTAACACTGCTTTAAACCACATGTAGAATTCTGAAGGCAAGTATAAAAGAAGCAGAGGTTTAAAAATCAGATGACAAGGATGGGAAATTTAATACTCACTCAAAATGTAAATGAAAAGTATCAATTTTCAAAGCTAATCAAAATACTAAGAAATTCCATTAACAAATTAGAAAAGCATAGTGCCAAAAAAATCTGATGGTAAATAACAAAACATCACTCTTCACTGAAATGGTATAAGAATAATGTGTACTGTTGTTGTGTTGCCCACTCTTAATAATTGAAGACTGATGGCTTATGGTGAAAGTTTTTATGATGTCCTAAACATTGTAAGATAATCAATTTCTTCCCATTAATGGAACATTTCTGACTCATGTATTCTTAGTGTTTTATACCATCACTAAGTTCAAAAGAAGCAGAGGAAAAGTAAAAGCCTGTACCTTCTGAGGTGATCAGTTGCACAGATGTTTGCTCCCATGTCCACTAGGAATTCTGTCATTTGCTGTTTGTTTTCCTTCACAGCAAATAATAGTGGAGTGAGGCTGTCCTGTAAGAAAACAGAAGCACTTTAGATTCACACAGGTGTATATTGTAACAACTGAACTGAAAATCTTATAAAGGACCACATGAAAATGAACTTATAATAAAGAGATAAAACACACAGTAGCTCTTCCTCCTAGACCACTGCACTTTGACAAGTGCTGCTCCTTTCCTTTGAGATGATCCTCCCCTGCCTACAGTGACAAAATGGCATTCAGCCATCACCACAACTTGCTGGAAACACTGACTGACTCCAGGAAACTTCCATTTGACCTGGTACTATGGACTAATATGATCACTCCACACCTGAACCAAGACCTGTTTGAGGGCAGAGGCACTCTATCTTTGACTTGGAGAGACAAAAACCTTAACATTTAGTAATAAAATGTTGAAGTATTTCTATTGAATGGATGAGTTAGATGCTCATCTTCACAGCAGGGTTTCTCATTCTATACTCTGAAGCATACTTACTTTCCCACAAGTACTGTTCCAGAACAGAAAGATTATTTGATCATCTGTTTCTGAAATATTATAAAATGGTATATTCTATGTCCAGTAAGAAAGGGATCTAACATTTCTTAATGCCTATGGGTCAACAATCATTGGTGAGAATCACTAATATTTTAGGAATTAGAGTTTCAAGGAGCTCTAATTTCAGGGAGCTCTTAAATGATAAGACTAAGTTTCATTTCAGTTATGTGTAAGATAATCATGTACAGAAAATACTCCATAATTTTTTCAGGCAGAGGAAAAAAGGAAACTAGCTCAGTAGTTTTATTTTTGATAGCATGATAGATAATGAAAATCTCTCCCACATCACAGTAAAGCATTACAAATTTCAGAGAAGGGTTTAAACTCTTCTACACAGATGGCTTCTTCTGCAAGAAATGGATAATTTCATAGTCAATTATCTATTTGTCCCTCATTTGTAGCACCTCCTCAACCTAACATCTGACTCCTCCTAAAATAAATCTCTGTGCATGTTTCTAAGTCTGAAAGTTTCATTCACAAACAAGGAATTCTTATTTTCCACAAATGGGAAAAGAGTCTGTTCATATGCAAACTGAAATGGTTTCCAAAAGTCAACCAGACCCTTTTTTGTCCCATTTCCCAACTACATAACTTTCACATAAGTTTATTTATTTCACATTTATTTTATTTGCCTTTTTCCCTAATTGAGACTAACCACTGAGAGATAAGTCATTATAGAACTTGTCAACAGTAATGAAATTCTGCTTGCTTATCAAAGTCTTTTTTTGGTTTGCATTTTAATATCAAGCCCAATTCCAGACTGGGTTCAGGGGTATGCTCCTGATGTACCAACTGCTGAATAGCTTTGGGTAGGAGAATAAAAACTTGAAATGCTCTCTGGGCATTTTAGCAAGATCCTGTCTCAAATAAAATTTAAAGAGTACTGCTCTCCAGTCCGTAAGATATGTCAAAATACATTTTTCTCTCATGTATCACTACGAAGAACAGATTTTAAAAGCAAATTAAAAAAGAATTACAAACCATGAAAAAATATGACTGGTCCATGTGTTCTATCCCCAGCACCACACACACACACACACACACACACACACACACACAGAGTTGGAGCATATTTCCAAGGCAAATTCTGCTCTCCTACACTGTTTTACACTTATAGGAAAAAATTGGTTCACAAGGTTACTGGAAAAATTACATCTAAAATTTCCCCTCTTTTAATAAGTATTTACTTTAACTACCTTAAAGGAAACTGTAATTTCCAGTACTTCTTTTAAAGGATAAATATTGACATTGCCTCTGTGTGTATCACTGTTAAAAGAAATGAATGTTAAATAATTGTAAATAAAGTTGATCTAAATATACCATTATACCATGTTTTTTGCTTCAAAGATCACCTTGTACATAAGCAGGTTTGCTGCTGTGCACGTGTTCTCACTGTAGACAGCATAGGGCAAGGCAGTGTTACCACTGGCATCCATCACATATGGATCTGCACCAGATTTCAGCAAAATCATGGCACACTCCTCTGCCTGGAATTGTACAGCTTGTCAGGATTGCACCAAGGAGAGGATTGTCAGTTCCAGGAATTCAACTTTAACATGCCACAGGTTTCACCAACTAGCCACATTTTAATGAAAAAAAAATGCACCTTCATTCTAGGAATTCTCTACAAATCTATCTTCAGCTACTATCTATCTTAATAAGTGTTGTGTTGTCATTGTCACAGATGTTGATATCATAATTCATCTGTATCAGGAGTGTCACCACTTCAGGCTGGTCATAGTCACAGATGTAATGCAGAGCAATTATATGGAAAGAACTTTTCAGGAAAATATACAGCACTGTCACAAAATTAAAAATTCATCATAAAACTAGAAATGTTAAGTGCTTCCTTCACTTTCCAAAATGTATTCAATCATTTTCTTCAGAAAGTATAATCACTCTTAGGTGTTAGTACAGAAAATATCACCTACTGGAGGGACTGAGCATGGAGCCTGGGCTATTGTGCTGAGGATAGGATCCAGGACCTCACTCATGCTATGTGGCATGGCACACTTGAGGTACATCCCCAGCTCAGAACAGTCTAATAGAAATAAAAAAATATGACCTTCACTGTTGGGAGAGCCTCACTTGGAGTCTTACTTTAAGTTCTATTACTTACTAGCTATTACCTAACCTTTCTCTTTCTCTTTCCTCAACCATCAACTTGGAATGAATAGTAGTTACCTAATAGGATACCACAGTGATGCATATGAGAGAATTTAAGAAAATGATTTAGAAATTCCAGCAGAAATGACAGTTCAATAACTGCATCTATTGTGGTTATCATACTGCCTCCAACTTCACAAAGATAATGTCTCCATGAAGTAAAATAACAAAAGTAGATCCACTGTGCAGATAATCTGAATAAAGTATTGCAATCAGTACAAGAGGCTCTTCTTATATTTGAATATCATCACTGTTGGAATGTCATCTGGAATTTATAATATTCTACTGCAATATTTGGCAGCACTCATGAAATATTCTTCATCCTCAAAAGATCATCAGAGAATCCACAGTGCCTTATGTTATGTGAAATTGATTAAAGAAAATACCCATGACACCTCCCTCATAAGTATGGCATTTGATTTAAGTTTTACTGGTAGAATCACTGTGTATAGAAAGAGCAATAATAAGGACAAAAATAGAAATTTTTCTTTGATTTTCAGGAAATGTTAAGGTGAATAAAACTCGGGATTCAAATAAAAATGTGACTCATTTTATTTGATATTTAGTTATTGAATATATGAAAATTTGATAGAGTAAACTTTTAATACCTGTCTCTAAAACTGTTATGCATTAACAAAATGTCAGTGTCACTTTTCTTTTACAATTAACTAACTTCAGAAATGGCTTGTTATGAAAGGAGTGAGGAAACTGCAAATAACATTTTGTATATATTTTTAGAGACATGAGACCACAATTAGTGTACATGTACAAAAAACTGAAATTTTTCTCAGATGATACACAAGAATACATCTTCCCACTTTAGCCTGTATCTATGGTACCTTCAATCATCACCTATTTTTGCTTCTGACAGATGCAATCCAAATATTTTTCTAAGTCTAATGGGTTTTTCACAATATATTGGTATTTGAAGCTGTGTAGACAATGGAGAGTTATCTAATTATTTACCAAAAATCTTCTGGCATCATGGCAGTGGTGACTGAGGATAAATATTTTTAAATGCCATATAGTACTTACCATTAAATTGCTTGTTGGGAAAAGATGAAAGCAAATTATACTTTAAAGCAGCAGTGTAACAATCAATGTTCTTCATCTTCACTTGAATTGTAATTGCAAAATAGTACTGGATTCCTCTGTAAACTTAAAATCCAGCACTGCAAGGTGGCAGATGCCTGTAAACTCAGCCACACTGGAGTCTGAGGCTGCAGTACTGCAAGTTCAAAGGCACCATCAGCAAATTACTGAATTCTTCAGACATGTAGCCAGACCCTGCCTCAAAATATTACAACAAAAAGTAATTGAAAAGAATGAAAAAAGTGGCTCAGTGGTATAGGTCACTTCAGTTCCCAATAAAAATTTTTAAAAAGGAAAAAAACTTCAAATTTATTCTTTAATGAAGAATCCTAAATACTTTTCCATATGTTCATATGTCACTTTAAGATCTGATTGAGTGCACTTAGTCAAGGATGCTTGCTTAGCATGCATGATGCCCATTGTTTGATTCCCAGCAAATATGAAAGGATAAAGAATTTGCTGTTCAAGACTTTCCTTATTAATTTGAAAGAAACATTTGTAAAAATACATTTTTAATACCTATATACATTGTAAATATTTTGAAAGCACATTGATTTAGCTAAAAATTTGCTGAAATACAGGGCATTTTTATTTTTATTTTGGTAAACTGAAGTTCAGAACACTTACTCTTAGTCTTTGGGTTTAGCTCCACATGTGAGTTTCGCATGATACTCCATTGGTTGAATCCTTCCTTTGCCAAAGAAGAGAAAAAAGAGGATTTGGTTACTCAACAGCAAGGCTAGGCACTACCTCTTCCAAAAATTGCAGGACACAGAGGCTAAGGAGGTCCAAAGGGCAGGAAAGTCAAATATCTTGGTGAGGGGAGATCCACACTGTCCGTGCTCTTCCCCTTCAGACAGAATGGAGGCTGCTTCACTTCTCCCATGTGTCCAATTGACCTACCAGTTCTTCTCATCCCTCTCACTGATTCCACCCTCTCCAGGACAGACCATTTGCTATAGTATCCCCACTTTGCCCAGAGTCACAGCCTTCAGTACACTGTTTCCAGGGACATACCACAACTGGTACCTCCTGGACCTCCTGACACTGCCTGTGACCAAAGTCCAAGCACTCCACTGTAGTGCTAGGGGAGGAGCCCTAGGGTCCCTGATCCTGAGTCTGCAGAGTCCAGTGAGGGACACAGAAGTGCTGTTCCTCCCACTCAATGAAAAGCTCCCCTGCAATTCACTACTACACTTCCAATCCAGCAAGTCTCTGCTCACAGCACCCAAAAAGCAAAGCTCCACAGTTAAACAACTGGTCACTAGGAAAAAGTTGTTGCCAGGTGACCTTCCAAATGCCAGAGTATGCGCCCTTACACCATTCTGATTGGCTGGGCTGTGGAAGGTTCCTCAGCACATGCATGTGCCAGGCCATGGGTGGGGCCAACACCTGCCCACAGTTTCCTTTCAAATGTCAAACCCTATTAGCAGTTGTCCTGAATGTTCCAGACATTCTCAGGACAGGCTCGTGTCTGGGGGAAAGCAGCCTGTGGGCCTGGGTGGGCTCAAAGTAGGGTGGAATTTCAGGAGGCTGAAGGTCCTGTCTCCAAGGACACTCCCCTATCCAACTCCTTGCATGTGCTCATCCCTTGCTTTGTTCCTCTTCCTGAAGCCACTGTGTCCCTCCCTGTTTCCACTGGAATTGAACTAAGGTTGCAATAGAAGGCTATTTAGGTGAATTCAAAGACACATGCAAAATACATGGTATGGAGAGTGAACTTTGAAGGGTAACCAGCAAACATCCTCGGAGAAAGTACAGCATATCTACTGGCCTCCCAACTCTCTCCTGTGACCCAGTCTTACCTTAGTTTTACCTTTAATGTAACTCTATATATTGGAATTGTTTTCATTATTTGAGGACTTCAGCATCATTTCACAACATTTCTGTGTTTACTTTTTAAACTGGTCATTGACTTGTGTCAACATTCGTACTGTTATCGCTATGTTAAAATGACCCCTTGGCAGCTATCCAGATACCCAAGACTGAGCAAAAATTTTCTGAGGTCTCTTTCCCCATCCCTCTACCTCTTGGCTCCAGGTCTTCCTGCTCTTTGTCACCCTCCCACCTGGGGACTGCTCTTCCTCAGCAGCGAGTGCTCTGTGGCAGCAGTATGAGCCTCAACTTAGTCACAACCCCCACTCTCAGAAATCACTACTGGGACATATATCTTTGCCTATCCTTACAGTCCTGGTGTTACTCCTGGTTGTCTGGGACTGCATCCGGGTTGTAAGCACCCAGATCCTTCTCAACCTCTCTGGAGTCCTAGAAGCAATGAGATAGCTTGAGGCACAGCTGCCCAGGCTCCATCCCCAGCAGGCTAGAAAGGGAGTCACTGGCCTGCATAGGCAGCATTGTGCCTTATCCTTGCCAGGTGAAGAATCACCTGGAAGATGAACAACTACAGCTAAGTGGAAGAAGAGAAGCACCCTCAATGACCTTCAGGAGGGAGAGTCTGGACATTGCCATTGTAATTTGCAAATATGTTTTGACTGAGTGGATGTATGTAGGGATAGGTGGGTAGATGAATGGGTATGTGGCTGCCTGAATGGAGAAATGTAGAGCAGACTATTTCTTTATCCCTATTTCCACTGATTCTACTTTTTGGCAGATCATCATTCATATTTTCACAATGGTCTCAGCATAAATATTGTGAACAATCTTTGTTCTCCTTCTTAAATCATTCTGTATCCCGATATTAGAGTCCCATCTAAAATTCATATTAAATCATGACATCCCCACATTTTCTTATTTAAAAAAACTTAGTGTATTTAATTATTTGAAAAAAAGAATTCAAAGTCCTTCATGTAATATTCAAGATTCTTCACAAATTTGTCAGAACATCCACCTCTACCCACCATTGTTTTCTCATGTTGATTGTTAATTAGCTTTGCAATAGTGGACTATTTGATATTTCCTGGGAAGTGTTTGCACCACACACTTATGACCCTTAACTTTTTCATTCCCTTTCATATATTTTTAAGACATCCAAGACACTGTTGTTTTCTCTTTGAAGCCTTCCCAGACCTTTTAAACAGAATTGACTATTGCCTCCTAAGTTATCCTGTTATGCCTGGCATATACGTAAAAAAACAAAACAAAACAAAAAAACCTGCACCTAAAATAATAATCTTTCTATTTGAATTTAAAACATGAGAACTGGGAAAAGGGCTCTCAAGGTTTGTATGTGTATCTATTAGAATGTGTTTTCTTGAAACCACAGGTCATATTTGACTCTTGATTACAATAGTTCATTGTACATGGTAAACACTCATTCTCTCATTCAACAGATTCTACCTAGTACCAAATAGGAGCAGATAGGTAATAAGACATTAACCTGTGTAGAAAGAAATTAAAATCCTGGATGGGTTTCTGTTCACAGAGCCCTTTTATCACTTCCAGAGCATACAACGTCATGGCCCATGTTAATTCCATATTAAGTACTTCATGAATACTGCTGTTATTATTTAATATAAGAACTCATCCTTACACACAGATACCATACTGTAAATTAGTCCTCAGAGGATATGTAGGGACAGATTTTTAGAATATCCTACCAAAACATGTAAGTAATACAATGAGAAATATAATCCTTGCTTTGTCCTTGCCAATTATAAACTATGGCTATTAATACTGAACCAAAATGCATTAGCAAAGGGTTAAAAAGTGAACTGCTTTCAACTGTTTTCTTAAAAGGTATTATCTAAAAAAAATGGGTTTTTATACCACCTTACAAATCCATCCACTTAATATTTATTGAACACCAATTCTAATGTGTTTTTCAGGAAAAATGTAACTTATTAAGTATTGCCAATATGTTTAAATATGAATGATAAAAGTGGGATTTGGGAAAAATAGGTTTACCCCCATAATGAATGAAAATGGCTCTTCTAGAGGACTGACTAGGCAGAAGAGGTGGCCAATATCTCATCAGAGAGATGACTACTTGCCACAGACTCTTCTAGAAGGTCAGCCCTCCCTTGCCCTGCAGATTAACTGAGGTACTGAGCTACCCACTGAGAGACAGGCCTAATTCTGCAGGTGTCCATAATGGAATAAAACCCACTCCATGCCCCTTTGACTAGAAGGTGCTACCTTACCACCCCTTCCATTCCTCTATTCAGCCTTGAAGAACTACTAATAAATTTGATGGCAGAGGCAGCAAAGCAAAACCAATACCACATTCTTCATCTCTGGCTTCCACATTGTAGTTGTAGTCCAGCAGCATGTGCACAGCCTTGTGCAGACTTTCCTCATTTGATTTCTTAGTTCTGATATCCAGGAGGGTGCAGGGCACCAGAAGAAGGTATCCTCTGTTCTTTACATCCTGCATGGGAAAGCGGTGAGCATCCATCATAGCAAGATAGCAGCCTGTGGAACAAAGTGACTGGTGAACACGTCAAAACCCAATCCAAGGGTAAAAGCTGCCACTTCACACTCCCTTTGCCTTCCCAGGCTCCAGGAGTTACCCAAATGCCATCGAAGTGAAGAGATTATAATACAGGAATAAAAGCATCAATTTAAAACAGGCACTCAGTGAGAAAGGGGAAAGATAAGGACAGTCATCAAAACCAGCTTTACCTGCCTCTAACCATCTTCCAGGCTACAAGGCACTGGGCATAGCTTGAGGACAAGTCTCAGTAACAAGCAGAGCACAATTGGTACTGGTCACCCCTCAGTGATTTTCAGTCAGTAGAAAATACAAGGCCACTTTCCCTTCTTCAAACAGAATCCAGCCTGTTAAGGGCAGCCACTCCACAACCATCCAGGACCTTGGAAAATATGCACTAGGTAGTCTCCACACAAACCAGGTTACACCAAGAAAACTGAGATGACTATTAAACATACCACTGACCTATCGTGAAAGAGTATCTGGAGTGGAAATGGGGTTAGAATGCTACTGACAAAGGATTCCTCATCTTGGGGAAGAAGAAAATTCACTTCAGGGACAGACACAGATGCATCCATGCCTTTAAAAGCTTAGGCACTGCCCTCCAAGAAAGTATTTTTCATTCACTGAGACTCTGCTGTGGTATTTACTAAGTTTCCATATTTCAGGAAGCATAGTCAATTCTAATTTGCCTTGTCATAAAGAGGAACTTGGAGGCTGTGGATGTTCCTACACTTTCTCACATCCCACAAAGCTGTGGTGGTCAGGGGTGATCCTGGTGGACAGGGACTAGAACTGTTCCATATCTTTTCTTCCAGCAAGTTCATTTCTTCTCCAGCATAGTCACTGCAATGGCTAATTCAGAATGGCTGAACACTATTCCCACCTGCAAACAATCTGGTGACTCCTCAGGGCAGGCCCACTCCCAAATGATCCCAAAACAAACACAGAGTATAAACAGTGGCTCTGCACTGCCAATGCAGCTGCCAGATGTACTGCCCAGTCACCTCCCTTGGGACATGGTACGTCCCCCAACTTTTCAATTTAGGAAACCTGAAGCTTCAGGGAATGCTACTTGGTGCAGATGGTGTCCAACTGCTAAAGCTGCAGCTCTGGCTCCAGAGCATGCTGAGGTCTGCCACCAACTGTGCTCAAGGGGCAGGAGAGGACTATCAACAAACCCTGCTCTCAAGTTGCTGAGATCAGTTTTGAACTAGAAGACATAGTCTAGAGGGAGATAAAAAGCCTAAGACAGCATCATTCCCATTACTCAGCAAACTTGCTCTGTCAGTGGGGAACTGGTAGAGGAGGGAGCAGGAGGGAGCTGGGAGTTACGTAGAAGAGGAGAAGAAAGGGAGCAATGGTTCAGATGGAGCCTGGTGTGTTTATGAGAAGAAGGAACCACCTTCAGAGGAAGAAGCAGTCTCATGGAAGAGGCAAACATCAGGGAAATCCTGCTTGTCTGCAGGACACATGGTCTTCAAGGCAAGTGAGTCTCCCCTTTGCATAGTACCAAAAAGTTCCTTAAACTCTTTCTCTGGTGAAAATTCAGATTCGAATTAGCACATGCATACACACAGCATAGAAGATTTAGTGTTAACATTTTCATTGACTATGACCAGTGTAATTCAATATAAAATATCATTTAATGGGGTAAATCACACTAACTTTTCTTCTTCCAAATGACATAAGTCACTGATTACAAGGGCTTTGAAAATGCATTTCCCAAACCACGTTTTAGGCTTTCTATGGAGCAATATTCTAAGCCTAAATGCAATGACCCATTTTATTCCTGAAAATCTTCCAGTAAGGGCATCCCACCAGAAACCAGCAGGAAGCACTGTAATAAGAAAGTAGAGGATTCTGTCTATGGGTCTTGACCACAGTCCTGCTTCTCCCACCTCCTGGTTGTGCAGTGTTGGACACACTGCTCTTTCTAAAGCTCTGGGTATACCCAATGTGAAACTGTCATAATTTAAGCCCTCCTCTTGCAAATACTGCTAATTCCCACTGAAGTCAATGTCAGAGTACTTGCCAAGATGCCTGCGTTCCTGCTGGATGTCATTAAATCAGGCCCTGCCAGATTGGATCCCAGGCCCACACAATGTGAGCATTTTGGGCCAACTTGTCCCCCATTGCTTCCTGAGAGGGAATGAGTTTTATAAAGCTCAGGTCCATCAGGGTGGGTTTGTACCCACTTGTCAGCTGGTAACTACAAAGCAAACAAATTTATAATTAAAATTTACAATCCTATGACAGTCACGTGGCACATGGTCCCTCCTAATCCCAACTGCTCCATAAACCACAGTGGAATCCAGGGGTTATGGACTAGTTAGCAAGCCTGCACCCCCTTTACTTTAGCTGACACAGACAGAAAAGTCACATGACCTGCATGTTTCCACTGCCACACCAACCAAGTAAAAAGGAAATGACTTACTCATTTCTTAAAGATGTTATGATTGTGTGTGTGCCTGATATTTGAGGCTTCTGAAGAGTTTAAATCTATGTTAACTACTAAACATCTAATGGACTTCTCTCCATGTAAAACTCTCATTTTCTTCGATTGTTAAATGTAATAGTAACATCATATTCATTTCATAAATCAGCATATCATTTTACTAACTATTCCTCATTCTAAAGGAAAATTCTATATTTGCAATTTATTTCTCTATTGCAGTCCTTACTTATGATACTTAGGAAGCCAATAAATAGGAGTGGCGCCAACAGGAACAGAAAATGTCAGCTATGCAATCACAATGACCTAAAATGAGATTACATTTTATTTCCCTAGAGTTCAGGAAATTCTGAGCAGGGGCTATTTCCACACTTCGAATGAGAGACAAAAGGTCTTATAATAGTCAGAAGCTTTAATCTTTGGAATAATGCAAAACTGAAAATGTTGACTTCTCTGTCCACACAGCCTTTCCCCATAGCATTCCTGAGACTGCCACAAAATCCAGATCACAACTGTTTCTGGCTCATTCTTCTTGTTTATTTTCAGTGATCGACTATACCTTGATCTGTTTCTGATCCATTTTTTGCCATTATATCAAAAACAATTCTCAGCTGATAGCACCCTTTTGATAAATAGTTTCTGAAGGAATTAATTTTATTGGTCAAATTAAATGTTAATAAACATGCATCTTCATCTCAGTGTCTCCTTTTGTGAAAATGAAGAAAATTCACCATATAAAAATACTAACTTTAAAGAAAGTATCAGAACATGTGCAAAAATGGGTTTTCAAATAAAACTGTAAGTCATCTTTCTCCAGTTCATGGCTAACATCAAAAACCACACTCCTCTGAGAATAGCAAGTTTCTCCACATTGGTCACAACAGTCCCCAGCACCTAGCAAGGTGACCAGTTCATGGTGAGCGATCCATATATTTCAACAATAAATAGTTTTTAAAGTTACCTGTACCTTAATTACTCTTATTTCCTTATAAAACATCTTGTATTTAATAAGTAATTTATTTATAGGCAAAAACCACAGAAATATTCCATTTCAAGTAGACTGACTGTTCCAGCAAATAAAACAATTATGACTAATTACTGGCTAATGTCAATTTACACTAAATTTACAAACATAAAATTTTCTTCTGTCTGAAATAAAAATACTATATGCATGGGTCATTAACAATATTTCTTCTTTCTTTTTAATTACAGAAGCTACATGAGAATTTTTTGTTCATTCATATAGATCATTGGATCTAGCAGATTTCTGATGTTTAAGTGTACAACTAAATTTGCAAGCTCTGAGTACAGTCACATATACAAGTTCTCCTTCAGCTAACATTTTCTTCAAGAAAGAGCACCCACAGACTGGGGTAGTGGGTCAATGGTAGAGCACCTGCCTACCATGTGTGAGGCACTGGGTTTGATCCACAGCACCACATACAAATAAATAAATAAAATAAAGGTACTATGTCCATCTACAACTAAAAGTATTTTTTCAAAAAGAAAGAGCACCCATAATTTGAATAAACAGTAATCCTACTGGCAGAGACTAGTTTTCAAGTTCCATGCTATTTGTTGGAAGCAGCCTGCAGAATGTGATGCAGAGCCCCATCTGCAGGCCTTCCCACCTCTCTTCTCAGTTCTCTGAGGTGTCCAAAGTAACCCAGGACAGGATAATACACAGCCCTCTTCCTTCTCTCTCTTTCCAGTGCCTTCATGCCACCTGGTCAATCAATAGCTAATACAAATTATTGTTTTGTGGTTGAAAAAGAACAACAAATTCTTTTGAATAGAATGTGATTTGACATGAATCTTAGAAACTAAATGATTTCAAATAATTTCAGACTGATTCCTAGAAATTTAAAGGAAATAGAGATCATTCTGACAATTCCTGAGAGGTAATATTCCATACCCCTAAAGTAGGGAAAGTCCTATCACTACCATATCTACTGATACAAAATATGCACACTTCCTATAAAAGACTTCTGTGTTACATCCCACCATCTCAAACTTCCTGGAAAAATTCTGCAGAATCAGTCAGTGAGTTCCTCTCTCCCTCTGTCTATTTGCTTACCAGGTAGGTTGTTTGGCTTTCATTTCTCCTACTTTAACATGCTAGGTCTGTATCATCTATCATCTACAAAATTAGCTTCTAAGGAATATACATAAAATTAAGCAAATATAATCACTTGGTTTTCCAAATACCAAAACATTTATAGTTAATAGATTTTAGCCTTATTTTGACAAACATATAATCTAATAATACAGAACAATAAAAACAATGAATAATGAATTACTCAAACAGCTTGGTATAAGTTTCCTTACAGTAAAATATCTGTTTTAAATAACTCTGGAGAAAGAAGTAAACAAATAAAAAAAAAAAACTGGTAAAGTGCCAGCTCCATTTGTATCAAGTTACCCAAGAATTAAACAGAACATTGGCAGCACTTGGCCCCACTGAGGAATCCTCAGGTAAAGTAGCAACTCAGTTTTGCACTTCAGCCCTGTGACTCACATGTTTCCTATGCAGGTATCTGAAGGAGCCCTTGAAAAGAGCTTGGTATCATATCACTGAAGGGTCAACTAAAGTGACGAAGCAAAATGTGGCAGAACATGAAAATTTCTCTTAAGAAGCAAGCCTTCTCTTTTGTTTTCAGCCACCCCACCTCCCAAGCTTGCTTCTTTAGTATAAATCAAGATAAATGAAACTTGGAAACCATTAAGTTGTGAATGATGTGTAGTAAGCATATAAAGATGATGTCCAAGTTTATTGGATGTTAGCTGTAAATTTCAATACCAAATCAGCCCTGCACATCCTTAGAACAAATGGGAAGATTTCAGATGACTAACAAGTTGTGCTGAAAGCACATCTCCTAGAAATGTCTTGTGGGCTGACATTTCACAGAAAGTGAGTATAGGATACCCAAAAACCATTCTCCAAGAAACAAATATGGAAAAAAATAATTTTGACATGGAACTTAGGAAAAAAGTACAAGAGATATATTTCTTCTATTTCACTTCTTTTTCATGTTCATTTATTTTCAAATACACATCTAATAAGTCCATATGCCCTGTGTCCCCACCACTGCTCCTTCATGCTTTTAGGTCTTCTGTCAACACTCAGTTCTCTTGAAGTAAGATCATGAAGCATCCACTGCTCCCAGGAAAAGGTCATTTTAAAGGCAGACCTGAAAATCTCTCCTTCACTTTTGAAATTTTTACTTTCACAGAGACTAACCCTGTGATAGTAGAAGTGTCTCTTCTGATATCAAAGAGTAAGACCTTATGCCTTGGCATGGGAAGGAAAGACAGAGAGCCCAAGGTCTCCAGTCTAAGGCAAACAGGTCCCAATGCCTAGAGGTCAGGAGAGGAGGAAAGCCAGCACTCCTACCCCTACCCAGGTACAACCACAGAATCCCTGCAGAGCCATGGCAAACCTGTGCCCTGCTTCCCAGGGGGCACCCAGGGAAATTTTGCAACCACAAGCCCTTGTGCTCAACAGAACTGATGTGGTGACAAACCAAGTCCATTTGTTAGCTTAAGGAATCCCTTCTTCCACCAAGACCATACAAAAAGCCCATGCTACCACAGAGGGTTTGCCAGTTCCCAGGATTGCTCAGGAAGCCTAGGGAGACAGAGAACAGTGGCCCACAGAGGGGAAGAGAGCCCATGTGTGGACCCATCCCCAATCATCACCCTTCCCAACTGAGTGCCCCAGGGGTAAACCTCGAGCTCAAATTCAACAACCAACACACATGTGGCATGAGGTTGTTTTCAGCCCCAGTTCAAGGAGCTAACACTACATCACTGAACAACAGGGACACAAATCCCTATCAAGGAAATGACATAATTGGAAACTGAGTATAAGCAGGGAAGAAGCTGTTTGACCATCAGGCAGAGAAATTTCTAGGGAAAGGAAAGAGAACAGACAAGGCCACAAAAACTCACAGGAAGGAAGACCTAGTGAGAGCTGGAAAACAGGGAACAAAGGAGTGGCAGGCACAGAGACAGAAGGCCCTACAGGTCCTCTGAGGATATGGGGTTCAAGAGTAATGAGAAGCTGCTGAATGGCTTTAGGCAACCCATGTGTGGATGCATATGTGTGCATGTGTGTAAAGGTGGGATTCCATGTGCAGAGTGTAGAGAGAGAGTGGGAGGACCAGTCAGGTGACTGTGTGTAATCTGGGTGGCAGATGATTATGGTGTCCACAGAAGCAGTGGAGGGGGGAACAGACTGGAGCTGCACTTGGAGGCACTAATGATGGGCTGGACACAGGGTTAAGACAAAAGGAGGTATCCAGGATGACTGCAGGTTCCTGGCTGTGCAGCCAGATAAGTGGCTAGGAGCACATTTGGTGAAGAGGCTTCAGGAGATGCTGCTTCATGATTCACTGAGGAACATGTCACCTGCAAGCTGGGATGCAAACCTCTTCCCCTTAAAGCAGGTGCCTGTGTGAAGGATCAACACTGGAGCACATCTAGGGGTAATTAACTCATGGGTGTGATGGGAACACCTGCAGAGAGTTTGCTTGAGAAGAATAAAGGATTCAGATGGAACATAAAGATTCACAACATTCAGGACTGGGAGGTTGCCAGCAAGAGACCAAAAAAAAAAAGGGGGGGGGTTTACAAAGGTACAGAAGAGGGAGAAGAGGGAGACCACCTGTCCTTTAGACAACAATGATGTCTTGCCCTTACCTACTGTCTCTTTCCCTCTGCATTGCTCTTCTCCACTATCCAGTGTCCCTCATTCCTCTCCCTCCTGCCCCCAGGATGTGCCAATATTCTATGAATGATGCTCAAGAAAAAATATGAATCCAGGAAAAAAATCACTGACATCTATCTATGTGTTAACTTCCCAAGAAATATTCTACAAAAGTATGTTGTTTGTGGGTTGAACATCATTGTAATACTCATTTCCAAACCAAGACTCATTTATTCATAAATTAAGACCTGAAATTTGTACAATATTTTATCAACTAAACATGAAATCAAGACACTAGAACTTGAGCCATAGGGCCCACTTGGGGACATCATGCAGCACACTCTAGTGACCTGTGCTGTTCCCAAAGAGGTGTTGGAACTCTGTGTTGCTGTAACAGATACAGGTGACAGTTCAGGTCTAAAGTAAGTTGTCTGCCAATGATTTAGGCAACCCTTGTGTGCATTTACATGGAAGAAAGACACAGAAGGAGCATCACATTGTATATACATTAAATTACCCCTCAATACAAAAGAAGGGACATGTTGGAAAAATTCCCTGCTTATTTACTATTTGTCACTTCTCAGAATTCAATCAACAAAGTTGTTAATCCCTCGGTGATATACTTGTAAAGCCAGCAAACAAAACCTCAGGTGGTGCTTGCTCTGCTAAAGAGGTGGCACTGAAAGCTTCATCAGAATGCTGTCACTGAGCCACCACATCATGCCAAGAAATAGATATGTTATCACCACTGAGCAAGGAGAACCAAGTCTAAGATTGGCAAAGTTATTTCAGGAAGATCCCCTAAGTTGAGTCACTTCAGAAAGACCACGTTGATGGAGCAAGACTTTGACCATGGATCCCCGAGTGCCGGAGACTGTTCTCTCAATTACTTTGCTGGGGCCCTTGCCAACTAAGTAAGTGAACAATAGAAATACAGAGAGAACCCTACTTCCTGTGCATAATGGAAATGGTCACAGTGCACATTTGGGAGAAGAAATGGTTTTACCCCTCTGATTTGATTTTTAAGAAAAAAACAGTTAAAATGAGTTCATCACAAAACCATAAAAATAAACACTATGTAGCTATAACAATCATCAGCAAAGAAATGCTATGAATTAGCTCTAAAAGGGGGATGTTAGCATTCACCATAAGGAGTGCCAGCACAGTTCATGCATCTAATGATTAATCAAACCATCCACCCACAGCTGTCAGGAAAGAGAGTGCATTATTCACAGTGGGCAGGGCTCAGCATACTACATACAAATATAGCTTCTACACTCCAGGGTTTACTCCCTGCAATAGACAGTCCTAGCTATCACTCACTAAAATGACAGGATTAGGTTAAATAACAGAACCAACTTGGACATGGTATCAGCAATGACATTAAATTAAAGTTTCAGGAATAAGGAAAATATTCCCTATCCTTGTGTTGGTAATTAGGTTTTCTTATCTTCTTAGAGACCTAAATTACAGAATTAGTGCCATGGTGGCACTAGATGACATCCATATGCTATTAGGGAACACATTCTTCCATGGGAATATTTACCAGGATCTCTAAATGCCACAGGAAAACTATGCAAACAAAAGTGATGACTTTTTTAAAGCCTTCATAGATCACCAAGTTAGAAATAACCTCTTCATTTTCTTTCTTTCAATCATTACAAATGAAGAGGACTTATATGTGAAACTCAGTTTTAATATATAGCTACAGAAATCTCTAACCCTCAATTCCAAACTCTAAATAAAATGTGAACTTATGTCAGTCCCAAGGTAATTCCTGAATGGAATTCCACCTTCATCTTTGCCTCAGAGAAGAGCCAATGCTACTGTCCTCTGATATGCCTGGAACAAAATGGGAACCTGCCCTTTCATGTGGCATTCTTAAAATCTGAATTGCCTCCTGCACTCATGCATTCTGTCCCCAGACCAGGTAGAGTGGGGACACTCACTGCCACTCCCCTGGGGCTCCTGCTTTTCCACAGGACAGCACAGTTCCCCCAATGCAGGGACTTGAGACTGTCAACTCCCCTCCTCAGCATTCTTCAAGTTCTCAGCTCCTTACAGAATAAAAGCACACTGCCCAAAGTCCTCTGTGATATGCTTCCTGCCTGAGTGGTCAGACTTCCCATTGTTCTTTACATGGCACTGTCTTCTGTGTTGTGCTACTAAAGAGCCAGTGCAAATGCCCAGTTCCTTCCCCTCCTCACTTAATAGATGCTGGTTCCTCTGTCCAGAATCTGTTTCTGCTCTGACTGCTGCCAAGCAGTACTGGCCTCTGGGCTAGTATCTACCTCCTGGAAGACTCCCAATTTACATCTTCTTTTTCTCTCTATTTGTGTGTCTTCACTGAGTTAAACAGGAAACTCCTAAAAGGTAAACACAGTAAATTAAGACAAGGTCCTACCAAATTTGAGTCCCTAGTACCATGCACAACCAGGCTACTAGAAGGCAATCAATAAATGTTACAGGGACAGATAAATAACAGAGTTGATCTGCCAGGTGGTGTTCCATTACAGAGACCTGACATGATGCTCCTGTGAAATATATCCCTGGACAACTATAAAATAAATGCAGAGAAGAAAAAAATCAACACACCAGAGAGCTAAGTATAAACTCCTAAACACACACTTGAATACACTGAAACCTTATTTATAATGTTAACAAACTTCTGAATTAGCCTAGTCACAGGGCAATATCTTATTCTAGATTAGGAGAGATCTTAATGTCAGGGTCTCTAACTACTTAATTGCAGAGTTTCCGGGAAGGTCTTATAAACAAGGTGGACATAAATCACATGTTCCATGAAAAGAGGGTGCAAAATCTCCTCACCTGTCACTTCCAGACTCTCCCAAACAGATGACATGGACCCTGAGGCAGTGCTTGTCCAGAATGGGTCCTGAGAAACCAGCAGAATAATTACGGAGTGCAGCCCAGGAAAGGGGCAGATGGCAGCAGGACTGCAGAGACCCAGGGCTCAGTCTGTTCCCTGGAGCCCCAGGAGGCTCAAGTTGCATCAAAGCACCTTGGACCAAGCAAGTGTGACTTGAGGTGATGGTGTGTATGTGTGTGTGTGTGTTTTTGTGTCTGAGTTACTCTCCATTTCAGAATCTGGAAATGCAGTGCTTTGAAAATAGCAGGAAGAGTCTGTATGGTATTGAATGGAACTGAATTTAACCACAGTAACATTAAAGAGAATTTCCCCTCCATTTTTAAAGAAGATACATAACAAACACTTCACAGCAAAGCATAACTATTGAGGTAATTTATGAGCTTGAGATGGACAGCGTCTTCACTGAGCACAGCCCAGGAAGATGGCTGCTCTTATCACAGGGGTGTAGGAATTGCTTTTATTTTTCTTCATGAGCTCTTTTTCAGTCTTGCTAGCCTATAATCATCTTTCCTTGATCTTGAACTCTAGGTGGGCTGGGATAAGTGCTCAGTGTTAGAGCACTTGCCTCACATGTGTAAGGCAATGGATTCAATTCTCAACACCACATATGAATAAATGAAAAAAAAAAGACTTCATATACAAAGAAGTTTAAAAAATCTGGCAATTAATTATGTACCCATTCTTAATTTATCTCTCCTACTGGTGGGCCATTTTTTTTTTCAGCATTTTTCCACTTCCTCAATTTTTAAGTCAATGCAAGCAACAACAAAGTATATGCTGTGTATGTTTTGCTGATGTAACAAATATCTAACTATTGTTTAGTTAATTCAATGATCTCATTTTCTGCACATGGTTTGGCAACATATTCTAAAATTCAAAACAAAAGAAACAAAAAACCCACCAGAAACACATGTAGAAGGTGCAAAGTCATAACATTGCCTCATAAGCCATTAAGATACAACAACATACCTCATCCTACAACACCTATTTCCACAGCCCTCTTTAGGCAAATTTGGGAACTTTTTTTTTCTTTCAGTGACAATGTAAGTTTCTGGGAGATTTAATGAAAAAAGTAAATGGTGTGTTGAGAAAAACTGAAGAATGTTAATGGACATGTGACAACTACCAAGGGTTGCATTATTTAAGAAGAGAAATCACTCCAATATTCCTACACCAATATGGCTGGTGTCCACAGGCCAGGAGGATGGCAAGCCAGGGCCTGAGTTATATTCCATGGGCTCTTTGAACCTGTAGATATCTGATTGTAGTGATTTGTGTTTCCCCTGATCTGCACTCTGGTCTTTTAGTGCTTTACAAACAAAATTCTCAAGGAAAAAAGCATTTACCTGTTCTCATTAAAAGGAAGAAGTTTAGGTAGGTGCAGTGGCACATGCTTGTAGCCTGCAATCCAAACTTCTTGAGAGACTGAAGCAGGGGATAACCAGTTCAAAGCCAGCCTCAGCAATGGCGAGCCAGTGAGACCCTGGCAACTCAGTGAGACCCTGTCTCTAAATAAAATACAAAATAGGACTGGGGATGTGGCTTAGTGTTTGAGTGCTCCTGAGTTCAATCCCTGGTACCCACCCCCCCAAAAAAAAGGGAAAATTTGAAGACCTCTTGATAAAGAGCTCAAAATGGTTTTCAAGGTGAGAAGCTGGGTTTCTCCAATCTTGATAAAGCAAGACTTCCTGTGTGGCCCCAAGCCAGCTCCTCAACAGGGCAAATGCCTGCACAGCACACTGAGGAGGTGCCATTTCCACAGGGAGCAGCTACCTTTGCACCCTTTCCCTGCACCTACTGCAGTTATTCAGCTCCCCGGTGACCCTCTATGCACCACCAATGCACAACCCCACTGCCCATCTCCATCTCCCCAAGGGCGTTTTGTAAGGAAAAATGCAGCTCAGCTCAGGACTTGCAGTAGCTCCAGCCCTTCCGATGGAACTGGTGCTCCATACGCCCGGTCTCCGTTGCGGCTCAACAATAGCTCCCAGAAATCCACCAGGAACACAAGACCTCATGCAAGAGACTTTATTATGTGGATGACTACCACATCTGCTCAGGGGTTGGAAAAGAAGGGAAAGAGAAAGATGGCATGGACACTTCTCCCAGCTATTGGAATCTCCTGGGCTGGAAGGAACCAATAGCAGAGGAGAATACTTATAAGCTGACTGATGAACCAATAGCTAGCTAGCATGTTCAGACTGACAAGCTAGGATGTAACGTGGGAAGCAGGAAATGGCTGTAGCATAGGCCAGAAATTCCTGTAACATAAGAGGCAGGCAGAGTAACTTTCAGACTGGCAAGTTAGGTTGTGGTGCAACAGAAGGGGTGGGAGATCGGCTTTGTATTACACACTTCCTAATAAACTCAGGTAGCACTGAACATCCTGCCACTTTTCTGCAAGGGACAACAAAAACTGAACCTGTTGTGAACAATGCTTGAACACTTGTTTGACCTATAGAATATCAAAAATCTTCATGGTGAAACCAGAAATAAGACTCAAGGAGCCAAAACAACTGGTTTTAAGCAACTGAAACTTCTGAGGCATGGTATTAATTTAGTTCAAATGTCAGATCTTCAAAAGCTAATCAACTAGAATATCAAGCCAACTTCACTGAGGTCACTACACATCAAAGTAAAGCCATGATTAATTCACTATCAACCTCAGGACACAGTATGTCTATGATACAGGAAGGTATGAATAGTGGCTGGCATCCCCTAGGTGTTCATCTGTGAGGAGGTATTATCTGATAACGTGTGTCAAACAGTCTCAGAAACCCAATCAGCAAGGACTGTACTTATCTCACAATCCCTGAGTAGGCATTTGTTCCCAGGCATCTTAACCTTGGTTAAAGAACACAGGATCTCCCCCAAGTAAGTGTCAGCTAATAATCTTCAACATTCAACATAATGAGAGCATATGGGTAGAAGAAATCAAAACCCCATGTCTCTTCTATATACAAAATTACCCTCCAAACTCAGTATGCATTACATCTATGTGGTGTTATTTCAAGTGCAGTATGCTGCCAAATATCAAGCTATCCCAACACTACTATACCTTAAACTTGTTTGAATAACTGTGCACCTAAGCTCCACCTGCTGCTGTCATTGCTGATTTTAAAATATAATATGCATGTTATAAATTAAATAATATTACCTATTTTAATAAGACCTTAAAGACAACCTAGAACAGTGCTTTTAAAACTGGAGGTTGTGACACATTTGTGCTTTATAAAATAAATTTGGCAGAGTGAGGTAATTCTTTTTTTCAGAAAAAGAAATAGAACAGAAATTGGGTGGGGGAGTGGTGATAAAGGCGAGTATTAATTTATGAACTTGTTGCTAGCAGACACATCAGTTGCATTACTGAATATGCATTCCTGAGGGCTGGAGTGCATCCTGAGAGCCAGTAAATATCCACATAAGGACAGGGCAAACTGCCATCTATGGGGCTGAATGCTGTACCTGGGTGGTGTCCACTGTGATTTGTGTGAAGGCAGTTTGTGTCAGGGATACCCTTGGGCCCAACAGGTCTCACGTGTACATCCTCTCTTGCTTGTACTCTCTGCCGTGCTATACTTTCAGCTTTCCTTTGGACAGAACTGCTTTGTAACAAGAAGCATACCCTGATGGAGGAAGGAATTTTAATTCTCCATGTCGCCCTCCCCCAAGCAAAAAGAATATCCAGAAAGGATGCAGAGTAGAATCAAGTACATCCTTAGTGATTGTGAAAGTCTTCTAATCAGCAAAATTAATAGTAGAGAATATTAGTGCAAAATTAACTTTGTCAGAAGCCATGTTATATCCCAAGTACCATCATAATGGCATCACTTTAGAATCCAAAATGCTCTAACAACAAAAGGCATGAGGGTATCACATCAATCCAATGACAAAACTTGGTCAGCATGCATCTGTGGGTCAGGGAGACTCAACAGTCACTGGAGAAATAACTAAAACCACCCACATCCTCCCCTTCTATGTAAATGAAGTGAAAGTTCATAGCAATAGGTCACTCAGTGTTCCAAGGTGCCCAAAGAATAAAAAGACAAAAAGAAGATACAATCTAAGTATTGATAGGCTGAAAAATACAGGGGTGGACTAGATGTGAGGTAATAACCACTCTCCAACACCCAATTTATGGATTAAATTCCTTCAAGTGGACTTGGGTTCCAATACCATCTGCTGAAGAAAGCAGGTAAATTTATTTCTTATTGTTTTCCAATTACAACCCCAATAACTAAACTTTCTAAAATTTTTAAACATCATTTTCATCTAATTAAAAATAATTTCATCTGAGTTCACTCAATGTTTTATTTATTTATTTATTTATTTAATTATTTATTTATTTAGCGGTGCTGGGGATTTGAACCCAGGGCCTTATGCTTGCGAGGCAAATACTCTACCAACTGAGCTATACCCCAGCCCTCAACAATGCATCAATGCAGATCAATATATCAATTTTGGGGGGCTCTCAACTTACAAAAATAAATACATTTTTTTGTTTCCCTTATAATTCCTTTTCTAACTACTTGTGTTTCACTTCCATGTTAAAAAGAAGAAAAAAGAGAAACCAATTGAGGAGATACAAAAGCTTTAAAGCAAATTGAAAGCTTATAGAAACAAATACAATTTCATTAAATATATCAGACTATGTCATTGGTACATGGACTACTCTGTACTTCTTCAATATAGTGTTCTGAAACTAGGACTTATTCCTGGGAGGAGCATTGTAAATGAAAGAATAACCAAAATAAACAATGGCCAGCAGGAATGAGATAGAAATATGCAGATTCAGGTGGACAACAGGGTGACCCCTTGTTAGATCACCCAAGAACATCATAATGATCTTGACCATGATCATCTAACTCAAGATGATGTTAGATCATCATGTTCTCAAGATTTCTCTGTGAACTCTAAGGAATGCAGTTTTAGTTTGTTTCCCTCTGGTAATAGCAAAAATGAAGAAGCAGCTAAAGGAAACCACCTTGACACAGTTGGTCACAGGCAGAGAATTTACCACTGAAACAGGTGGAGGAGACATGTGTTCACAACAGAAATGGCATTGAATTTCTCTAGAATGAAGTGGGTTGAGGTAGGACAGGGGATCAGGTGGGAAAAAAGGAAACAGTGAAAATAAATATGAAAAAGTGGTGTTTTAATGGCATCGTTCATTTCCCTTTAATAGTACAATAGTCTTAAGAAACAAATCTGAAATATTTTAGGATGTTGGTTGGATGCAGTTGTTACTACCCAGAGCTAAATGGGGGAACAGGTGGACAAAGCCCCGACCTCCTGAGATTCCCTCTTGAGTGAACCTTACCTCTTTCAAGGAACTGGCCAAACACTATGCAGGAAAATGCCAGGAGGGAGGAACAAAAGTTAGAGAAGAAGGGTGGTTCCATGGCAGAGCCTTCTGTGAAAGTTTGAGAAGTGAGGGGAGAAACAGATCAGAAAACAGAGTCATACCAACTTTATTCCTGCAGAGAAATTAATAACTGGAAAGAAGAGACCAAAAATGTTGAAATTCTCAAACATTCCTTGAACAGGTTGTCCATTAATTTGGAATGGGATGCTTAGGGCATTTGGATCTAAACAGAAACTCAAGACATCATTAGTTCTCAACACAGGTACTGGTTTGGTGAACTTACAGTGTGAGCAGAACAACCTTGTAAAAGAGGAACATTAAGGAATGTAACATATTTTCATCTCAGAGCATTCAGGCAGTGACAAAGCAATGCACAATGCTAGAATGGACTCAACCTATCATGACATGCTAAACTCTTGGTAATGAAAAAAATATTTTTATTTTTCAGGACCCAGGCTGCCTTGTTAGAAAATGGACAGTCCAACACACAGAAATGTCTCCATGGAGCTGGAAGATCTTTGCTGCAGAAATTATCTTAGAGTAAACACCATAATGATGCTATGGGACATTTTGCAGGAAAAGATCCAACTTGAAATAACTACCTTGTCACTTGGTCGGAGCAACCTTCAGCAAATCTCACCTCCCTGAACCTCAAATTTTATGATCAAAACACCAAATACCATCACCCTTTAGAATTGCCATGATGATTAAATTAGTGGTTTAAAGTATCAGCCTCAGGCACACCAGACACCACTTGTCAGGTTCTTTTTCAAATATCATGTTCCCTTTGATTTTTATAAATTCAAAATAAAATTTTATCAAGTTAATGAAAAAAGAAAGTGTGATAATTATTTCTTGCAGTGTATTGATTAAAGGGAGGTGATATGCTATTTGGTTTGTTTTACAACTTATATCACTGGAATCTTGCTTGGCATCTTGAGCACAGCAGGATACAATTAGACAGGAAAACAGAATTTGATAAATGCTCTTCTTCCCCCTGGTCAATCAATGCTCAGGCTATTCTGACTACATCAAGACTTTTTTTTTAATTAGTCCTAAGGGCTCACTGGAAAAAGGGAGGCAGGATTCACCCAAATCCACAGACTGCCCAACACAAACAGATCTCTATTGAGTAAAAACTAAAACAGATTCAAGACATGTGCTTTGTATTTTTAGGCTACCTCTTCTTACCTACAGCATACCAAAATTTTCACCAAGAACATTTTTCAAAGCCAAGAACATTATTTCACCAATAATTGAAGAATTAGGCAACAAAATCACTATAAAGTGGTTCTCTCAGAATTCCCCAATTGTAATAAAGGCAGCTTTGAAAATTTATGTAGTAGCAACACAGCTCATGGAAAAAGACCTATTTCTATGTCAGTAGAGTTGCATTTAATAAAAATGTCATTTTATAGACAGGCAGACCAATGGTACAGACTAGAAGACACAGAGATGAACCCACATAAATATAGTCACCTCATATTAGACAAAGGAGACAAAAACTTACAATGGAGAAAAGATAGCCTGTTCAACAAATGGTGCTGGGAAAACTGGAAATCCATATGCAGTAAAATGAAATTAAACCTCTATCTCTAACCCTGCACAGAACTCAACTCAAAATGGATCAAGGAATTAGGAATTAGACCAGAGACCCTGCAACAAATAGAAGAAAAAGTAGGCCTGAATCTTTATCATGTTGGCTTAGGACCAGACTTCCTTAACAAGACTCCTAAAGCACAAGACATCAAAGCAAGAATCAATAAATGGGATGGATTCAAACTATAAAGCTTTCTCTCAGCAAAGGAAATAATAATGTGAAAAACAGAGCCTACAGAGTGGGAGAAAATCTTTTCTACATGCACTTCAGATAGAGCACTTATCTCCAAAATTTATAAAGAACTTACAAAACTTTACACCTAAAATACAAAGAGCCCAATCAATAACTGGACCAAGGTACTGGACAGACACTTTTCAGATGATGACATTTAGGTGATTAATAAATATGTGAAAAAGTGTTCAACATCTCTAGTAATTAGAGAAATGTGAATTAAAACAACTCTAAGATTTCATCTTACTCCCATTAGAATGACTATTATCAAGAACACAAATGATAATAGATGTTGGTGTGGATGTGGGGAAAAAGGCAAACTTTTACATTGATGGTAGAGTTGCAAAGTGGTACAGCCACTCTAGAAAGCAGTGTGGAGGTTCCTCAAAAAAACTTGGAATGGACCCACATTTTGACCCAGTTATTCCACCCTCGGTTTATACCCAAAGAACTTAAAATTAATATACTACAGTAACACAGTCACAACAATATTTATAGCAGCTCAATTCACAATAACTAGATTGTGGAACCAACCTAAGTGCCCTTCAACAGATGAATGGATAAAGAAACTGTGGTATATATGCACAATGGAATATTATTTGGCCTTAAAGAATAATTTTATGGCATTTTCCAATAAATAAATGGAATTGGAGAATATCATGCTAAGTGAAATAAGCCAACCCAAAAAAATCAAAGGCCAAATGTTTTATCTGATAAGTGGATGAGGATATATAATGGGGGAGTGGTGAGAGAGGTAAGAATGGAGGAACTTTAGATTATGTAGAAGGAAATGAGTGGGGGTATAAAAATTCATGGAACAAGACAAACATCGTTACCCTATGTACATGTACATTACCCTATGATTACACAAATGGTATGAATCTACATTGTGTATAGTCATAGAAATGAAATGATGTACCCCATTGTGTGTATAATGAATCAAAACGCAGTCTGTAAAAAATAAATAAAATAAAATAAATAAATAAAAATGTTATTTTAACTGTTCTTACTATAGTCAAAACAAGTGTGTACTATACTCCAAATATATCGCTCAGTTTAAGGGGCATTATTAAACTAATAATGCTAATAGCTATCTATCACCAAGGTAAAGTGTTCTGCAATATCTGAGGCAGACAGGAAAAGACCATAGTGAGTCACCTGAGGTCTACAGTGTCGACAGCACTCAGTGCTGGGCCACTTGGCAGCATTTACAGTTGCATCTAAGTCAACCCATACTGGATCAATGAGAATGACAAGGCTGTTCTCTGCATTAGCCAGGAAGGAAGATAAGTGCAGTGAGTGGGAAACCCAGAACTGCTGCATGACATTGCTCCATGCTTCATCTACACTGAAATTCCCTGCAAACACCAAGATTTCTCACACCTGTGCTCTTTCAAACATCTGGAATGCCCAAAGAGCAACACTACACAATATTTAAATTAGAATAAGTGGAAACACAGCTCCAAACTGTGACTTTTGGACCAAATCCTGGTGCCAAGGAACATCTCTACTCCCATCACAAAATGTTCACTTACAAGCAAACATTTTGTCTCCTAAAAGTAACCAACATTTGACAATTTAGATTCTACATCAACCACTGAAAATAAAGTAACAGAAGATTAAGCCCTGAGAAAGTGTTCTGAACTACTAGGAATTAGCCCTAAGAAATGCAGACTCCAGACGTGGCTCTGTGGAATATGAATCTGAAGCTAGCAAAGCATGGGAGAGAATGTGCCCTTCAATGAGGGCAAAATGTAGTTTCTTGCCTTTTTAAAATATATGGATGAATATTTTCTCTTCATAAAAAAGTTTCAAGATAATTTTATCCCAGAATTACAGAACCTCTCATCCTTCCTGTGTCATGTCCTGTCACTGAAATGTTTTCTCATTCTTATTGTTCTATTTAATGGACACTCTGTAATAAAAGGTATAATGCACCCAACTCAGTTCCCTAAGCACCAGATTCTTTCAATGTCTTTAAAGGAAAAGCTTCAAACTGAATGCAATACCAAAAATGGTGAAATGTGAGGTTAAAGCAAACAAGCAACTCTGCATCATCCCATCATAGCAGTTTTTCCCTCTAATCTCTGTCCAATAAGGAAACAGCATTCACCTACCCAAGTGCCTATTTCCTGCAAAGCCACACTGGAGCTACAAAGAGAAGACCTGAAGGACAGAGTTGCAGTATATTTAAAAATAGACATTAGCCCTGCTTCAGTTTGGACAGGTCTTTAAAGTTAATGCTCTTTGCTTCAGGGTGGTCTACAGGAAATTTTACCATGGGAATAAGGCACTATGGCAGTCATCTTACTGGGTACTGGCAATCCATGCCTCTGTGAGGACCCTGACCACATGCCTAGATAGATGAACATGCCCAGATAGACTCAGTTTTATGTCTTCCAGATAACAGACTCTGAATAAAGGAGAAGAAAGGCATTGAATAAAGGAGGAAATCAGTAGCTATTTCTCTGAAACAACTATATGCAGCCCTTTCACTTTACAAACTCATTACCATAAAGGCAGATTCAGTTTACTTTAACTTTTAAATTTCTTTTCATAAGCTATTAGACCTATACAACATTATTAAATGAAAACACTTGCAACCACAAGACTAAGTTCAGCTTTTTATAACTTAACTTCCCATATCTTCTAAACACTAAATGCTTTGAAAAATGTTTCAGGGTCATAGCAGCCCTGTATTCTACACATAACTCTATAAACACAAGCATGTGTCTGCAGAATCCAGATGAACTCTAGCATCTAAAAAGCATCTAGGTTAATCAAGAGCCAGACATTTAAATCAACCAAATTTTACCTCATTATGAACCAGAGAAAGGAATATTATTTTATAATGTGTAGTACTGATTTTCAATATATACTTAACCAACAGAACTGGAAGCTGGTAAAATGAACTATACATTTATCTTCAATCCTTTCTACCCTTTCCAAGAGAAGATTTATTTCATCATGAACATACTCCTCAGGCAGTATTATGCAGATTTCTGATTCCTTCCTCTACCTTATCTTGTGGGAGGCTGAATTCAACTATTTTTTCCAATTACTTTCCAGAGTCTGTGTGTTGTGCTCTACATATTTGAAACTAAACTCTACACATAGTAGTTAAAGTAAGTTGGAAACACAGGTTTTTGCAGTTCACTCATACATCGGAATGCTGCTTTTAAAATACAACTATAATTATAGTTGTTTTCTTTTTCTCTAGTAAAATTTTGCTTTTCACAACTCTTATTCACTGCATCAATATTAAGTTTCTGAATAATATATCCCTGACAGAAGCAGCACCAATAGCATTCAGACATGCACAGCAGGGTTACATGTTGTCCATCAAGAAAGAAATGGGAGGTGCTCACCAGACCAGAAATGGAAGTTGTCAAATTCATGGAAGAGGACATCACCAATACCACTGCCACTACACTCTTTGACCCCTCAAGGGTAGGGAAGGTACCCCTTGGTGGATGCCCAGCCCACTTGCAAGTGACTTGCTTTTGCTGTGAAAAAGGGCTCAGTGTGGTCTGTCATGAGCTCATAGTACCACTTCTTACAGTGATCAGACCCTTCACTGATACCCAGGAAGATGTTGGGCTTCATACTTGAAAGAGAGGGGAAGAGCATGTGAGCCAAGGCTGGGTCTCTCCCCTATGTCCTGGGCATCTCACTGCTCAGGTCCTCAGTTCTGCTTCCCTAGGGGGCCACTATAATGAGTCTCCTTCAGTGCTACAGAGAGGTTAAAACAGGCAGAAAAAAACAGTCTCCCAGCTCACCTTCAGGGAAAGGTGCTTGCTTTTTTGGCCTACTGGACAATGTCACTCAAGGGTCTAGGAGTACATCTTATTTTCTCTACATGAATATTTTGAATCATTAATTAAATATAAGTCTCAAAGTGGGGCAGCAAGCTTCTGGAAATGATAGGGTTGTTATTAACCCAGGACACACAGACAATTTCCAGGCTGAGCTTCACATCACACAGGTGTGAGGTGGAAGCAGGTCTGCCTATCCTTCATGAAAAACCCAAAGTGACAAGTAGTGGCTGTTCCTTCCATGCCCTGATATGAACTGAAGAATTTTAGCAATTTGTACATAATTCCTTTTTACTCTGCAGTTGCCCCAGGCATTAGCGATGGTCTCAGAAAATATCACTCATTAAGGTAAGTCACTAATATAAGGAAGTCTTAAACCAATCCTGTTCAAACAATACAGTGCAGGATACACAACTCACTTAACATCTTTGTTTAAAGTACGATGAAGTAGCGTGTCTCTCACAAGCAACTGCTAGAAGCTGGAGTCGCTGTCACCACAAGGAGTATTTTTTTGATTGTGAAATGTGGTGTTGATTATGTTTATTTCTGGGGATTGGAAAGGTGATGGTGACAGGGCATGGCAGTTAAGAGTTGGGTCTGGAGGTGGACCTGATTTCTACCCTCCAGTTCTGTGCTCCTCACCTACTATCTGGAGGTAGAGCCCAGGAAGAAATGCACACACACACACAATACTGATAGTGGAGAGCATGTGGCATAGTGGCTGGCATGTTACACTCAGTGAACATTAGATTCATTGAAATGCAGATCTCACTGTAGATGCCATTTCATTGGCTATTTGTGGAACTTATTGTGTTTCAGACTTCCTTTTATCCTATATAGTGGGTGCCTCAGAGTGATATTAAAGGCTAATATTTTTGGTCATACTGTAAGAAGGCATAACATAATTATATACTACTATATCCCTGTTTATTTGTCAGTCTGCTCCTGAAGGTATCAGCAAGAATCCATTACACATGAACATGAACAGAAGCTCTTATACATGTTCGTGATAAATCCATATTTTATTTGCTCCATCTATTATCATTATCCCACCCTCTTGGTAGAAAACAATACTTACACTGTTCACCAGGGAAATACACTAAAAATCCTAATAAAACAGACCATCTATTTTTGGCTACAGAGCTGAACTAAGAGCTTTTCCTCCATGTAACCTATTCATGACATTGTCCATCTGAATTTACCTGTTAACATGATTCACAAGATGGGTCTGCAGTAAAAGATCACATTCTGGCAGGACAAGTCACTGGTGAGATGTTGGTTAGACTGGATGGTAACAACAAGGAAAACACAGTGAACAGAAGACAACCAGGACCTGAAAGAAAAGTCAAGTCAAGCCGAGTCTAGCTGTCCTCAGATCCAGGTACCAGTAGCACCTTCCAGGAAGCAAACCCACCCCCAGCTACATCTGACTCAGCCATTTTAACACACAGTGGTCATCTTTCTGGTTTTCCAATCTCCCCTCACACACAAATTGAAAGCTTTTGATGTCCCTACTGACATGATGAAGAAACACTGATGTGTATTACCCACCAACCACTGAGATGAGAAACACTTAGGAAAAATTCAAGATATCTTTGAAAAGCTATTCTAAAATATATTTTCTTTTTTTATTTAACTAGTACATGAAAACATTAAGATTTTACATATTTTGGAGTACCTACAGGTATACACTGTGTGCAGTTAAAATGGGGCAAACGTTTCTATCCCCAGAAACATGCATCATTTCCTTGTGGTGAAGATGTTCAAATGCTTTCTTCTAGTTTCCTGAAACATACAGAACACTATTGCCACACTCTAAATAGTTCCAGAATTCATTCACAAAAGTAAAATGGCTTACTTACTTTAACTTACTTTAGGATTTCTCCCCTGCTTATCTGAAAGTAAGATAATGTATTTAATATGTCTTTAATAGCATGTAGCACTTCTAGACTCTCCACTAACACACAGTGCTGAACTTCAAGAACACCTAAGGATAAAACAGGGAAAATGTGACTGGTCAACCCACAGGGACTTTCCTCCCTTTATATTTGATGAGCTGTTTTCACTCTCTTCCATATAGAACTACTCTGTGCTCAATGTGTTTGCTACAGGGAACTGTAAAAGGTGACAGATGGCATTTGCAAGAAGGGACTGATAACCAAAAATGATAAAATTGCTGAGGAAGGAAAAGCCAAAACCCTAAGATGGAGTTAAGTGAGAAGACTGGTGATTCCACCAGGAGAAATATCAAGGAAATCCAACCATCACACACAACCCCACCAGGCCAAGCAAGAAAGGAAGGATGGAGGCCTGTTATGGTTTTGATACCAAGTGTCCCTGGTAAAGCTTATGTATCAGAAACAAGCTATCTAAAGTACTAATGTTCAAAGGTGAAATGACTGTATTGTGAGAGCTGTAACTTAATCAGTGAATCAATTAATAGCTTAAATGGAGGACAGTTAACTGTAGGAAGGTGGGGCATGGATGAAGGAAGTAGTTCTCTGGAGACTTGACTTAGGGGTCTATATTTTGTCCCTGACCCCTCACTGGCTCTGCTTCCTGGCTTCCACAAGCCCAGCAACTCTCCTCTGTCATAGCATTCCACCATGGTGTCCTACCTCATTCAGACCCATGGCAATGAAGTCCACTGACCATAAACTGAGCCAAAATAAATTCCCCGACCTCTAAGTTCTTCTTGTCAGGTATTTCAGTCACAGCAGCAAGAAGCTTAATAATACATAGTGCCTGAGTGAAGGCTTGAGCCAAGGACACACTGGTGTGCTTCATGTACAGACAGCAGGGAAGGGATAGATCACACAGGGCTATGTATGGGCTTCTTAACACTGAAGATATAATCCTACAATAACACAGCCAGCTCCATGCAGATCCTTTAGCTCCTTGAGGTTTAGAGTACACAATGTTTCTCAGTCTGCAAAACAAGAGAAATATAAAAATAAACACAAAACAAATAGAAATTCACAATAATACACCAATGGAAAAGACAGAAAATGGCATCTTTAAAGTTTGAAAAAGAAAGAAAAGCTCATCGTGAGACTGTTTAGCAAGAAGTTTAAAAGTTTCATGAGTACATCCATGTTCAACTTTTTGGAGCAAGCTTGCCTTGTCAATATTGGGAATGTCTGGCAACCATAAGCCCAAGCACAGAGCACTCAGTATCTCCATCCCTTCCCACCCCAACCAAGTACATACACAAACATATATACCTATATCTGAGAGTTACACAGAATTGCAAGGGCCTCTGAAGAACCTTGCAGAAAAATCCACACTCTTCAGGCAGAGTTCACTTTCTTGGATAAGAAATATAAAGTGTCAGTTTTACAAAGGTAAAATATAGAAGTAATTCTATGGTTGTCACAATCTACTCTTAACTCCAGTCACAATCTATTAGAAAATGAAGGTTTTAATTTTGTTATTTATAACTTAGTTTTTTAAAACATGAACATGTTTGTGTTTAAAAATAACCCCAAAAGATCTAGAAATAATTTTGAGGCTCTTCAAAATCAGTGGCTGTTTTCCAATGACCCAATGACAATTGAAAATCAAAATGAGCAGAAAATAATGATATAAGAAGCTGCTAAGTTAAAGAAGTTTTAACAAGTGTACCAAAACTGTTCACTTCTTTTGTCACTATTAAAAATGTAGCAAGGAAACAAAATCAGTCATTCTGCCTGATGTAAACTAATACTCAGGAAATGAAGAAGCACTTGCAATAGATAAGTCATGCTAATTCCTGATGTTTCATTTGGCTTTTCCATTATTCATTACTACAGAACATGTGGCAGTTTATTTCTGTAAAGGAGGTTTTTCTTGTTTGCTTTTTGCATTTTCATGGCACACTGATTTTCAAACTGTTATGACCACTTTCCACTGCAAAAGCACAGTTGAGAGTCTGTGACAAAGGCCTTACTGCCACAGACTGTGGCATTTGCTATCTGGCTGCTATGGGCTGATGTTTGTGTCTCCCGGAAATTGCTATGTTGAAATCCCAATTCATGGTAATGACATCAGGAAGCAGGACCTTCTGGGAGGCAACTGGGTGATGAGGGCAGATACATTCAGATCAGTGACCTTAGGAAGGAGAATCCACAGGAGACTGTCCCTTCCACTATGGATGAATGAGCTTTCTATGAAAACAGGAAACCCCTGCCAGACACCAAATCTACTGTGCCTGATTTCTGACTTCTCACTCTCCAGAACAGAGTAATAACCTTCTGCTGCTTAGAAACCACAGAGTTCATGGTACTTCTGTCATAGAAGCCCAACAAACTAAGACTTTGGCCTTTTACTGCAAAAGTGAACCAAATGCCTGTGCTACAGATTCACCATTAGGAATAAAACACCAAAAACAACAATTTTTCTGGTAAGTCCACAGCATACATAAAACAGGACATCAGAAAAGACCAAAGATTGTATTTCAGAAATGAAAAACATATCATAAAATCCAGGAATGGTAACATGACAGTAAAATCCTGACTTTTCTTACATGTGACTTAGTCTAAAAGAAGGACTTCAGGACTTTGGCTTTAATAGTAAAGCACTTTTTTCATTTTGACTGAACAGATTGAACAAATAGACAGTTAATTTAATTATACACTCTGTAATTGCACTACCTCTGACAAAAAAGAAAATTTTATTTTCAAATGTTAAAATAAGTTGAAAATATGCTCTATTTAAAGTGAAAATCTCCTAAACTGTAAACACCAAAGGGCTCATTTTCAAAACAAAGAAATAATATACTGTTTCCTGCAATTTAAATTATGTTGATGTGTGCTTTGAGTCCTTGGTTGAGAAAAGATGACAGCATCACTCAACTAAAGAGGACTTGACCACTAAATAGTAAATATGTTGAAAAAGACCAAGAAACATCAATGCTTCATAAAGTTTATTGTTATATTCTCAAAGAAAAATTTAAAAGCTTGGAAGCTTTTAGTAGTATTACTGGTATGAAAGAATCAGGACTATGCTACAGATTGTAGGAAAAAACAAGTAAACACAAAAAACTAGTAAGGCAAAGTAATTGGATATTACAAGTTCTACTAAATTATTTATTGAATTTTACTAACATGGAACTACACAATGCATAATATAAATTTTAAGAGTAGATCTTATGATTGTAACTGCTTAATTTTATAAACTATTAATTTCAAAAACATCCACAAGTTAATACATAAAAACTTTAGTGTTGGTTACTGCTGGATTGGTATACTTCTCTTTCAATATTTCAAAGTTCTATGAAATGAGTACAAGTAATGCTGACAAAAGTTCCTTCTCATGGTATTAACATCTTCAGAATGAAAAGCATGCACATGAAGGAAGTCAAGGGGAACAGAAGTCATGAGGGCAAAGGTCCAAGGAGTTTCTTTGTTGTTTGGAGAATTTCCCCTCTATGCAGCAATGGTGAGACTATAAGAGTCTCAGTTAAATATTAAGGCACATGAGCCCCTGTGGCTCATGAATTTGAAAGGTTCAAAAAAAGACACATAACTGTTGCTTTATCCCACTCATTTAAACTGTAACAAGTGATAAATCTTGTATTACATCCAAGCTTGCTTCCTCTCAAGGGTGGGCATAACAATCTGGGTAAAACACAGACAGGAATGGCATAAACTTGGTCTGAGCTGACTGGAAGCTGAGTTTTCTCCCCCTATGCAAGGAGGGTTCTGCTCACCCAGAACAATTAGTAGGAGTTGGATAGCAAAGTAATGCATGGCATAATTACACAATTTTTAAACTTTTACTGTGAATTCTGAATGTCACAGTTTGAAGTACCATCAGTAAGATTATTTTTGTTTGCAATTATAATACACATAAATTTGAAACAAGAAACTGAGTTTCATTAAAAGATCAAATTCTTATTCTTAGTATTTACAACAAATAATCAGAGAAAGAGAAAAGTAAAAAGAAACTGTGCATGTTTGATTTCTGTAACAGACTCCAATTCATGAAGTAAATAGAAGTTATTGTAAATAGTCCCACATCTCACCCAAATAGAGAAAGAAAAATGTATTAAATTGAATGTTAACATTCAAATATATAAAGGTTTAAAGATAAAATGACAAACAATGGCAAAACCTAATTGCACATGCTTGGAACTGTTTATAAAGGTTTTTGAGTGAAAGAAAAAAAATTCTCATTTTATCTTGAACACACATAAAGCTGAGAAGAGGAGAAAAAGAGACAGAGATTAAGATTAAAGTACAACAGAGCTTGGCAAAATAGGAAAGGGAGAGAATATTAAAAAAATGAAAGTATCTCATATCCTTATTCACATATGAATATTATGGATAAAATACTAAAGCACAAAAGAGGGACCTGGGGTGTGTTTTGTGTTTTGTTCTCTTTTATTACCATGGATTGAACCCAGGTGCGCTTAACCACTGAGCCACATTGACCGTCCATTTTATTTTTATTTTGAGACAGGGTCTTGCTAAGTTGCTTAGGCACTATTAAGCTGCTGTGGCTGGCTTTGAACCTGTGATCCTCCTACCTCAGCCACATGAGTCACTGGGATTATAGGCATGCTCACTGCACCTTGGCTTTAGGGTGTTTTGGGAAGATGGATGGGAGTCAAAACTCCCGGGGGTGACTCAGCTGAGGCAAAACACAAGGAACGAGCAATGTGATTATAAGGCAATATGTGCTCAGGCTCCAAAAGGCTGGCTGCCTTCAATTTAAGGATTTATGAAGGACAAACGAGAGTCTAACAGTTAAAGAACAAAGCATCAATTACAGGCAGTTTGTGATACAATTAAATAGCAATGTTAGAATTTGATTCTATACTCATTTCTTTTATAAGATCATCATGTCTGAAAAGCCAACAGAATGCTGAGAGTCTTAACACCATACATTTTTTAAGACATCTTATGTTACTAACACCATGCTTTGGGGGTTTTATTTTGTTACTTATTCTACGATTTATCATGGAGTGCATCAGAGGGGCCATACATTGTGCTAGATCCTAGGAATAAGCAAAAAGAGGAGAATAAAGTGCCATCACTCCTGGTCTCACACAGCTCATAGCAAACAAGTTCAGCCCTAGCTCCAGTACCTCCTTGGATCTTGAAAAAGTGACTTCTAAGATGCATGGCCTCAAATGCTTCATCTGTAAGTGGAAATAATAACAGAATCCACCTTACAGCATGACTGTGGGAATTTAGTGGCATAACCCTTACCCAAATTTTTAAGACCAAAAGTATTTCAGATTTTGGAATAACTGTAGATACATTATGAGGTATCTTGGGGATGGGACCACTATCTAGATATGAAATTCTTTTATATTTCACATATACCTTGTACCTACAGTCTGAAGGCAGTTCCATATAATAGTCTAAATAATTCCCTACATGCAACCAAAGTCTGTCCCATAAGTGTTCTTCCCCCTGGGGATGCTAGCTAAGTTGTGTCCTATGCCTGTGCCTGTACTGATCTGTCACATGAAGTTAGGTGTCCTGCCTTTTACATGTAATGCCATATTGGTGCTTGTTAACAGTTTTAGGTTTGGAGCATTTCAGATTCCTTTCAGATTAGGGATGCTCCACTTACATGACAATCTCAGTAAACTGCCTAAATCCATTTAAGATTTACTTTGCTCCACAATAATAAACCTCTAGGCAGTCACTAAAATGAGCAAATTGCTAATGACTGCATGTCTCCCTCTGAAATGCAGAATCCACAGAAATGCTGACAGATTGAAAGCATGATTTAAACCCCCTTAATGAACTTTAAAACACATGTGCACGTGAGCATCTTTAAGACGAACCCTACAGAGCAACAAAAATATTGATTAATGGGTTCTTCAGAAGGAGGCTCTGAGCTATGACAATGCATCTTGGTTAACCCCACAGACATTTCACATGAGGAATCACTGAAAGGAAAGTGATCCAGTGCAATTAGTTGATGAAGGGTCATGATAGGATTCATGATAACCAGAGTGGCATGAGCCAAACCCAGCCAGGTCAGACAGTGGCAATAAACAGCCATCTATTGGCAACGGTGCATAACAGCTTCCACTTTGGTTCTTCTCTGGACAAGGAAACATTACCTCAGCATCCTATGGGAAAAAGCAGGCCAGGAAGAATGTGAAATCACCATTTGTAATCTTTATTTCTAATAAGCAGTGTTCCCAAGTGGGGTCTCCCTGGATTATTTGGTTTTTCTGAGACAAAACTTCACCTTCATTCCTCCAGTTCACCAGGACTCTATGAATATCACACCGAAGGACTGTGCAAAGAGAAATAAAATCAGCAAGAAGTGGTAAACCTGCCCTGATTCATGGTCTGGAACCAAAGCAACCCTGATAAACAGAAGGAAGTAGGACAGAAATGTGGATTCTAGGAATTGCTCCCATACACATTCATACACACAGACAAACAAACATAAAACCCCCAAATCCCAAACCTCTAGGACAAAAAAGTTCCTCTGGATTAGGGCCTGGAAGGAGGAGGTAGCTGCATCCTGCAGAGAGAACAGGCCGACAAGACAACTTGGAAGAGCTAAGGTGAACTTTTCCCCACAGGCTGGCCACTGCTGACTTTCTACAAAATCTACACTGCAGCAGTAACCCACGATGTCAGGTCAGAATAGAGTAGTGTTAAGTCAGTGTAAGACTCAGGCAAGAGAAGAAACAGGAGGCAGGGACCACCTGCCCTCAGATATTCCCTGGTCCACACCTGCTCACCAAACCCTGAGAAGATGGTTAATAAGAATCACCAGATTGCTTCTGTCAGATCAGGCTTGTCTCTGAGTCAGCAGTTTCTGCCATGCTGGCAAATCTGGAGGGCTTTGCATTGTGGTGTCCATGGCTCTCAGATCTGACCCCACGTACTTCCTCAATAGGACCTATTAGCAACTCACACTCCAGGACAATGCAAGCTCCCTGGCCATATGAGGGACACCTGTCAACACAACTGCCATCAAAGAATCACAGAAAGTACCACTGAAGCAGAATTAAAAACAAGCCAAGAATGTAAAAGAACATGATAAGCATTCATGGAAAATAAATAATTCTGAAACTGAAATACTATTTAGTAACAAAAGAAGCCAAATGTCTTATATATCATTAAAAGATTCAGAGAGATATCATCCAAAAACTAGGCCATGCGGGGCTATCTCTGTCTCTAAAAGTTTAAAAGTACACCAGCAACCTCTAGTATCTATTGAAATGAGCAACATGCTTAGAAAGGTACCCAGGGAAAATGACTACAAAACTGCACAACTATATATCACAAAGGACTAAATTTTGTTTTCAAACTTGAAAATGGATGAGACTTTCTTGAAGAAATATTTTTTAGAACTATAATTTGTTACCTATATCATCAAACCTAGGCGTTGAGAAAAGCATTCTGTAAAAATAAAGATTTCAGATAACAAAGGAACTGAATGTTCTTCCCTTTTTCCTATTAAAAATTTTCTGTGTCATTTGGAGTTTACTTTGGGGGACTGTTCCCCCCATTTTGCATTGCTGGTAAAATACAGCATAATACAGGAAGCCCTCCAAGCTGAGACTATGTTCTGTGTCCTTTTTCTTTCCAGCTACAACTTGCTGCAAGGGATAGGAAGAAATCAGGAACATGGTTGCATGCACACTTTTCTAGCCTCACATAAAAATGCTTAGTTTTTGACACTAGGCTAACTATTTAAATGTGTAATCTTTAACTATTAATTTTATTTCAAATGTTTTGAATGGATATCTCCTAAAAATGAAATCCAAACTTCCCTGCCTTCTAAAGTGATCTGTCAGCATAAAACACCACTCCCATGTCTGAATGTGAATGACCCATGATCATTACAGAAAACATCAATCACTGTGATGTGATGCAGGTGAACTGTGGGTGCTGGTGGATGATGATGGTGTGAAGTCCTAGGGTCAAACAGGTATTGACCTAAACACCAATTATAAAAGATTTCCTTTAGAAAGTCCCCAATGTCACTGTGATTCTGATTTAGTGTTTTCTCCCTAGTTCAGGAGCATGATATCTTTCAGGTTCAGCATGGCTGACTTTCCAGGAAATCCAAAGCTCATATTCATTTTTCCATGGCCATCTCCTGGCTTACTGCCTCTTTCTCTGTTATCATGGTAGCTACTTGAATTTCTGATGTCACTCAAGTCAGTTCGCTACCGTTTCTACACCAGTAACAGTGGATCTTAAACAATAAACAATAACCCATGAACTTATCTCTTTTTGATTCAGTAGCTTACACCTAAATAGATGTCAAGGAGGAGGGTCACAGGACACAGGATTACTCTACTTGTTTTGTCTTTGGAAAATGATAAGCTTAAACTGCAAGAAATGGTTATAACAATTTCATGAGCTTTAACCTGACCTATTTTCAGGTACTATCAATTGTATTGTATAAGAGCACAAAGCTTCCACATCTGACTGCTCCAAAAGTTCTGTCTTCTTACACCCAAAGTGGTTCATTCAAGGGCACTTGATAAGCGTTGGGAGGCATTCACAGGTTTCCCATGGAAGACCAACTTGTGGCACTGCAAAGTCGTGTGGGAAAAAGACTGCACAAGAAATAAGACATGCCAAAAGTCTCTCCTAACTAACTGACATCCTCATCAGCTGTGTCTTATTCCCAAACAGTATTTAAAGGGCTGGAAACCCTGAAGAAAATCCTGACCTGCAGTCAATTCTGTTGACTGTACTTGCTCACACCAATGTTGTGTCTTTTCAACTAATTTTGGCCTAGGCATAGTCACACATTAAGCCTGGGACAGTAATTTATCTTTCATTTCCCAAGGAATTCAGAGTGCTCAATATGTATAAACTGGTCAGACTCTATCACAACTTTATATACTAGAGACCCTGGTTGATGATGCAGAATCTAACAAAAAAGTAAAGTCCCATTCAGTCATGAACATGTTTCTGAGTCATGCCATCAAATAATGAGAGAAAGAGGAGCTGACTGGGAGCTGACCAGACCAGGACTCATTGTCGACCCTCATCTGCCCACCCAGGGCATGCTGCCTCACTTCCAACTACAAAATCCTGGACTTCTCTGCATCCAGATTTGCTCTGACCACAGTAAAGCTGGGAGGCCCCAGAATGGTCACTCCATGGTAGCAGCACTACCTAATACCCAGTCCCTTGTGTGGGAAAACTGTAAGGCACAATGTCTATGTGTTTCCCTGGTGAAAAGATGTTCCTGACACCCATGGCAGTGACTCATTTGTTAATACAGCATCTCTGGTCCCTTGTCTATCTCATGTCCTCTCAAAAAAGCTTGCCCTTAAACTTATCTCAAAGTCAACTTTCCATGGAACTCAAGCCAAGGAAAGCAGGAATTTTTCCAGTTTGATGAGAGGAATGAGATATGTGAGATCTATTGTACAATATGTTGAATACAATATGGTTAATAGGGTATATTTCAAAATCTCAGAGTAAGTTTCAAAGGTTCTCACCACAAGAAAAAGTATCTGAGATGATGAATATATTTATTAGCTTGAATTCCTCATGTGCATATATATTCTCATTTTGCATCCTATAATATATGCAATTATAATTTTTCAACTTCCAATAAAATTGTTTTAAAGCTCCCTTGGTGACTCCATCATGTCACCCTATAGTTTTTAATGCCACTTCTACTATACATGACTTCTTTACACACCCTGCCTTTTTTTCTTACATCTTAACTTTGGGACTTCTGATCATTTCTCACAAGTGAAATTTATAAAAGCAAATAAAATTGAGTAATTTAGGAGTGCACCAAGAGGGTGAAGGAAAACAAGATCAAGAGAAACTCATGAGAAAGTCTGTGAAGAAACGAGTTTGTGGAAAAACTAGAAAAACTGAACCACAACACAAGAGAATACCACATCAGTATAACTATATATACTTTCATCTTTATTAATCATCTCATACTCAACAAGGCAACATCACAGGACAGTGAAGATCAAGGAAAGTAACACCAGACTGCCAGGATCCATGAGCTGGCTGGTTGTGTTCAGTTATTAAATTTCCATGAGCCTCATCTGTACAGTTTCCTCATCTAAGATCTGGGGAAACTAATGGCACCTACCCTTAGGGCCATCATGAGAATTAAATAATTAGTATTTGTAAAGCACATAAAGAAGTACCTGGCACAAAGTGCTGATTAATTAAAGAGATCTGCACCTCAATATCTTTGGTTACATTCTCACAAAGCTGCTTGTAGTAGACACAATTTATCCTGAGAGGAATTTTGCAAACATGGTGTTTAGCTGCAGGAGAAGGAACATCTAGAACTGGCTTAAACCACAAGTGACCAAGAAGACCACAGCACACTGGTGACATCATGACTCCATTCTTTGAATTCTGTGATTCCCTCATCCACCATGTGCAACTTTTGTGCATCTCTGTTCCAGGTAGAACTGAGAAAGGAGCTTCCTGTCTTCCCAGGAAAAGTTTTCTTCATGAAATGAAGGCCAGAATAGGGCAGTAGGGCATCATCAGTCCTAAGCAACATTCAGATTCTGAGAATTGTGCTTTTCAACTTCTAAAACAAAATGCTTGGAGGAAGCAGAATGAGCCAATGGACACCCTCCCCATAGGTTAGTACCCTCTTGTTTCACAGATAGGTGTGTACTCTGACTTTGTAAGACTCCCAGCCCATGGTCCCAGACATTGACAGAAAAGTGAGTTAGAAAACCTTTAGGAAAATCATTTTTCACAGTCAGGACAACCAAAGCTGGTTGTGCTAAGCCTCATCCCCCACAGGAGAGGCTCTGCAGCACTGGCTACTCCCACACCTATCTTTCTCTCTCAGACTGGAGGCAGGAGCTTCCATTCTGTTCATCCACTTACATGCCCTGCTCCCTTCCCCATGCATCTGCTGCTTTCTTTTAACATCAGAAATGACAGGAACCAGGATCCATGGCACAGTGGGAAAATGACTGAAAGTACATTCCAGGACTCTAGAAATCACTCAGGGGGATGTGAATGCTGAGAAGGTGTTACTGCTTTGTAGTGATAGTGGCCAGGGATCTGCATACTGCATTTAAAGCTGGGTAACTCTTAATTATCAATGTTGCCTGTCTTCAATTATAGAGGCAGGATGTAATAATGGAGAGAAAGGGAGAAGAACTAAAGGAAAATGAATATGGAAATCAAGATGGGTTCTAGGGGTCATCAGACCTTCTAGGTGACACTGGTCCCTAGGGTCTAAACCATTATCTTCCCATGTGTCTCCTTATCTCAGGTTTTGACACCCAACCCCCAGGACTAGAGAACATAACAAGTATTCTGCCCCTTCCTTCTTCCAGTTTCCCTCATTGCCAGCCTGGCCATCATGGAAAAGTCCCAACCTACACCACAATAAAACTACCAAATCAGAGATGCATGTGTCAGGTTGCTGGTAATTACTTTCCCATTACACAGACTCTTCCTGAGTACTTATCAAATTCCTCTTAAATGAAATGTTGTTCTATGCAATTTGGGAAACTATTCTATGCTCAAAACTATCCAAATTACCTTTTGAATGCAAGGGGAAAAAAAAAGAAAAAGAATTCCCATTCATCTTTCTGCTCATAAAGTCCATTAGGAGTCATGGGAAAAGAATAAGAATTCCAGCTCTTCAGTGGCTTTCAGGACTTGATAACTCGACTTCTTTTAAAAGCAGATATGTACAGGATACAGTTACATTGAAATTCAGAAATAACTAAGGACAATACTAATAAGTCAATCAACAAATTTGAATCTTTAGCCAATTAAAAGAAAAATACACTGAACACCAGAGTTTTTTTTTTTTTTTTAATGTTTTGAAAGGGCATTAAGCAAGGGAAAAGAGGAAAAATACCACTCACCAAGAAAATAACTAGAACACATACCAGAGGATGTTTGTAGTCTTTCCTCTGCTGATCAGTCAAAGAAGTAAGAAAATTTAGTACAATTTTTCCAATTTCCTCTACTTGGAGACACTGCAAAAGATGATGATTTCACATTGATACAACTTTCAGGTCAAATATCAAAGTAAGCTAATGAGAGTCTTCAAATATTGGATAAAGCACCAAATATCTTCATCTATTATCTAAATCATATGCAAATGCACACAGAGAGAAAACTAACATGAAAAATGACTTGGTATGTATTAGTGGGGCTGAAAAACCTTGCTCATTAGAAGGAATGATTTCAGAGATCAGCATATCACATTGGGAGGTAATAATGGAGGGGATGGAAAACCAGCATCCTGGGAATTTCCTCACCTGGGTTGTGATACTATTTTAATTAGCCATGAGAGTAAATGATTTCATTCCTCTAGCACTCAGTCTCCTCTCCTATGTAAGGACAAAGTTAGGAACACTTTAGTTCTCCTGAACATATAGCACAAAACACCAGGAGATATAACAGCAAGCACACAGGGGATATAACTGAATGTTACATGGAACAGTAAGTGGGAGGGCTATGTCAGGTAAATTTGAAAATCACGTTTTTTTTCCCTATATCTCTTCTTCCAACTTGGAGATTCACAAAGCATTCTAAAGACTCAGATAACTTGAGGTCATCCATTCTAACTTTGCTTAATCTATCCTTTTCCACAGTCCTTTCACCAAAGAAATTCCTTCTTGTATGAAATTCCTACATGACTTAATTTAAAAATTTAACACTTCCTTGTATTTTATCAGATCATAATGGATGGAAACTAGAAATAAATGAAAGAGTAAAAAACAGAAATTACTCCAACACTTGGAGATTAAACAATATGCTATTATATGATGAATGGATAACAGAAGATATTAGGAAGGAAATTAAAAAATTCTTAGAGGTAAATGAGAACAAAGAAACATCATATCAAAATCTCTGAGACACTAAGAAAGCAGTACTTAGAAGAAAATTTATTTCATGGAGTGCATTCAATAAAAGAAGCAAAACTCAACAAATAAACAACCTAACACTACAGCTCAAAGGCCTAGAAAAAGAAGAACAGACCAACACCAAAAGTAGTAGAAGACAGGAAATAGTTAAACTGAGAGCTGAAATCAACGAAATTGAAACAAAAGAAACAATACAAAAAATTGACAAAATAAATAGTTGGTTCTTCGAAAAAATAAACAAAATTGATAAACCTTTAGCCACACTAACAAAGAGAAGACGAGAGAAAACCCAAATCACCAAAATTCGGAATGAACAAGGAAATATCACAACAGACACGATTAAAATACAAAACATAATTAGAAGCTATTTTGAAAATCTATACTCCAACAAAATAGAAAATTTTGAAGATATCAACAAGTTTCTAGAGACCTATGAATTGCCTAAACTAAACGAGGAGGACATACAAAATTTGAATAGACCAATTTCAAGTAATGAAATAGAAGAAGTCATCAAAAGCCTACCAACAAAGAAAAGTCCAGGACCTGATGGTTTCTCAGCCGAGTTCTACAAAACCTTTAAAGAAGAGCTCATTCCAATACTTCTCAAAGTATTCCATGAAATAGAAGAGGAGGGAACCCTCCCAAACTCATTCTACGAAGCCAATATCACCCTGATACCTAAACCAGACAGAGACACATCGAGGAAAGAAAATTTCAGACCAATATCCTTAATGAACATCGATGCAAAAATTCTCAACAAAATTTTAGCAAATCGCATACAAAAACATATTAAAAAGATAGTGCACCATGATCAAGTGGGATGCAAGGTTGGTTCAACATCAGGAAATCAATAAATGTAATTCACCATATCAATAGACTTAAAGTCAAGAATCACATGATTATTTCAATAGATGCAGAAAAAGCATTCGATAAAATACAGCACCCCTTCATGCTCAAAACACTAGAAAAAATAGGGATAGTGGGAACGTTCCTTAACATTGTAAAGGCCATCTATGCTAAGCCCGTGGCTAATACCATTCTTAATGGTGAAAAACTGAAAGCATTCCCCCTAAAATCTGGAACAAGGCAGGGATGCCCTCTCTCACCACTCCTATTCAATATCGTCCTTGAAACTCTAGCCAGAGCAATTAGACAGACCAAAGAAATTAAAGGGATACGAATTGGAAAAGAAGAACTCAAACTATCCCTATTTGCTGATGATATGATTATATACTTAGAGGAACCAGGAAATTCCACCAGAAAACTCTTAGAACTCATAAGTGAATTCAGTAAAGTAGCGGGAAATAAGATCAATGCACATAAATCTAAGGCATTTTTATACATAAGTGATGAATCTTCAGAAAGAGAAATTCGGAAAACTACCCCATTCACAATAGCATCGAAAAAAAATAAAATACTTGGGAACCATTCTCACAAAAGAGGTGAAAGACCTCTACAATGAGAACTACAGAACACTAAAGAAAGAAATTAAAGAACACCTTAGAAGATGGAAAGATCTCCCATGTTCCTGGATAGGCAGAATTAACATTGTCAAAATGGTCATACTACTAAAAGTGCTATACAGATTCAGTGCAATTCCAATTAAAATCCCAACAATGTACCTTACAGAAGTAGAACAAGCAATCATGAAATTCATCTGGAAGAATAAGAAACCCAGAATAGCTAAAGCAATCCTTTGCAGGAAAAATAAAGCAGGGGGTATTGCAATACCAGAACTTCAACTGTACTACAAAGCAATAGTAACAAAAACGGCATGGTATTGGTACCAAAATAGACAGGTAGATCAATGTTACAGAATAGAGGACACGGACACAAACCCAAACAAATACAATTTTCTCATACTAGATAAAGGGGCCAAAAATATGCAATGGAGAAAAGATAGCCTCTTCAACAAATGGTTCTGGGAAAATTGGAAATCCATATGCAACTAAACAAAACTAAACCCATATCTCTCACCATGCACAAAACTAAACTCAAAATGGATTAAGGACCTCGGAATCAGACCAGAGAACCTGCATCTTATAGAAGAAAAAGTAGGTCCAGATCTTCAACATGTTGGCTTAGGACCAGACTTTCTCAACAGGACTCCCATAGCACAAGAAATAAAAGCAAGAATCAACAACTGGGATAGATTCAAACTAAAAAGCTTTCTCTCAGCAAAGGAAACTATTAGCAATGCGAAGAAAGAGCCTCCAGAGTGGGAGAAAATCTTTGCCAATCATACTTCAGATAGAGCACTAATCTCCAGAATCTATAAAGAACTCAAAAAGCTCAACACCAAAACTACAAATAACCCAATCGACAAATGGTCTAAGGAAATGAACAGACACTTCACAGAAGAAGACCTACAAACAATCAACAAACATATGGAAAAATGTTCAACATCTCTAGTAATAAGAGAAATGCAAATCAAAACCACCCTAAGATTCCATCTCACCCCAATCAGAATGGTGATTATCAAGAATACAAGCAACAACAGGTGTTGGCGAGGATGTGGGGAAAAAGGTACACTCATACATTGCTGGTGGGGTTGCAAATTAGTGCAGCCACTCTGGAAGGCAGTATGGAGATTCCTTAGAAAACTTGGAATGGAACTACCATTTGACCCAGCTATCCCACTCCTTGGCCTATACCCAAAGGACTTAAAATCAGCATATTACAGAGATACAGTCACATCAATGTTCATTGCTGCTCAATTCACCATAGCCAGATTGTGGAACCAACCTACATGCCCTTCAGTTGATGAATGGATAAAGAAACTGTGGCATATATATACAATGGAATATTACTCAGCCATAAAGAATGATAAAATTATGGCATTTGCAGGCAAATGGATGAAATTGGAGAATATCATGCTAAGTGAGATAAGCCAATCTCAAAAATATAAAGGAAGAATGATCTCGCTGATAAGTGGATGATGATACATAATGGTGCATGGGAGGGGTTAGTTTTAGGGTTAGAGTGAGGGTTAGGGAGGGGGTCAAGAATGGGGGAAGGAAGGACTGTATAGAGGGAAAAGAGGGATGGGAGGGGTGGGGGGAAGGTAAAAAATAACAGAATGAATCAACCAACATCACCCTATGTAAATTTATGATTACACAAATGGTATGCCTTTACTCTATGTACAAACAGAGAAACAACATGTATACCATTTGTTTACAATAGAAAAAAGAAAAAAAAATTTAAAGTAAAAATTTACTTGATTGAATTATTTTGAGAAATACCCATTTTTTTAAATAAATTCTGTCAAAACAGCACAAGTGCTTAGTCAAGGTTGGTGAGATTTTGAACACAATATTTAAAAGGAAGAAGACTTGCCCACAAAGACAATCACTATTCAGGATCCGCCAGCTCTGTGGAGCTAAGAGCTGGAGTCTTAGGTTACCGCCCATCACCTCCTCAAGAGCAGGGGGTGCCAAAGTTAGAGTGTGCAGCCAGACTTAAAAGATGCTCCTTGAAATACCACTTCCCAAAGACAAAGAGACAAATAAAAGAAGCTGCCTCACCTAGAGTAAGAAACAAAAGGATAGAAGAAAGGAATCCTTCTCTTCCCACAGCCTCCTCAGAAGAAACTTCAACCTCCCCAATTTATGTACAGTATAAATAGGCAGAAGTATAAGAGTACCTCCCATCTTATTTCACTATCTAACTTTTTATAATGAAGGTATATTTATTTGTAGGGGTTCTGGGTATTGAACCTGGGACACTTTACCACAGGGCTGCATCTCCAGCCCTTATTTTTAATTTTTGTGACAGGGTCTTGGTAAGTTGCTGAGACTGGCCTCAAACTTGCAATCTTCCTGTTTCAGCCTCCTGAGTCACTGGGATTATAGGCATGCACTACTGTACCCAGCAAGATATATTCATTTTAAAGTCAAAAATAAAATAAACCCACTCTTTTTCCAAAATGGAGAGAAAACAATGGCATCCATGTTCAGATGTCTCAACGTGCTCCACTTATCTCCAAAGTATAATGTCAACCTTAAAATGTGCATGAAAACGTTAGACACAGGACCTTTTCTAAATGAGGCACAAGCTTACAATACATTAAACTGATCTTTTATCTCTGGTTATGTGGCCCTGAAGACTATGTTAAGACCTTTTATCCTTCTGCATCATATTTTTCCTCATTTATTTCAGAAATAGAACACACAGCCAATATGAACCTGAATAAAACACTCTAACAGTGGCATGCATGTCATCTTCTGCAACATTTTAAATTCCTTTACAGCTGACACTCTGTCTTATTGTACCTTTGTATAGTGCACAGAACTTACAGGACATGTTATTTCTCAGCATGACTACTTTCAGTCTTCAATGGCATAAGAATATAGAGTTGTTGAATAACAATGCTATGTGTTAAATATAATGAAAACATTTTGAATGAAGCTTTTAAGAAATGCTAGTTTGCTGAAATAATTTCATTAATGTTGAATAACTAACTAAATTCCTAAACTTTTATTCAGTCAGAATGTGAAATGCAGGCAATATTGGTAATTAACCAAAAAATATTTTTGCAAGAAAGTACTTTTAATTATGAATGGTCCCTAACTTAAAATTGTTCAGCTTCCAATTTTTTTGACTGTACAATGGTGCAAAAGTAATACATGTTCAATACAAACCACACTTCAAATTTTTAATTTTGATCACTTCCTTGGCTAGGGAGGGGCAATATCATGATCTCTAAGGATAGGCATAGGGATATCCTGGCAGTGGCAGAGAGTGGCAGATCCCAGTCAGACATGTCATCATCAGAATTCACAAATTCTCTACAATGTACTTGTGTTGCTGGCATGGTGGAAATATGCCTATTCAATAAATTACATAAGGCATCCATGGACCCTTCCCCCATATTCCTCACCTTCAGCCAAGAGCAAGGTGTCAGCCATCTATGGACTGAGATCTCTGAAATTGTGAACCCCAAATAAACATCACTCTTCTAAATTGATCTTGTCAAGGATTTTGGCCACAGCAGTGTAAAAGCTGACTGAAACACTGCAGATATTGATCACTTCTGTCATATTAAAAAAGCAGTCATTGATCCTGCTTCATACTTTGAATTGTGAGAAATGAGTATTCACAGAGAGTCCGCCAGAGTCATTTCTCAGATATCTTTAAGAAAACATGCCTATTTGTCAGCATCCCACAGATTAATTTTGTGAATGTCAGAAAAGATGTATGAAACAGGACCACAGCAATATTTTAAACTGTGAGTATCTGTGTCTACAGCATCTGAGGTCTCCAAAAAGGCAGCTCATAAATATATTTTTTATTCTCCATCTAAAACACATATTAAATACATCATGTCAAATTCCAAATTGTTATATACCATTGTTCCCACCTTCCCCCTCTTTTTCCAGGCTAACAACACACTCTGAAAACAAGAGGAAAACAAAAGAAGGTGCTGGCTTATTTCACACACAAACCCAGGAGTGAATCTACCATCTACCTATTTGGAGAAATGGAATTGGGGTAGCTTCATGAATTTGGAATTGATATTTGAACCACACTTTTTGGTAGCTGAATAAAGGGCAATGAAGTGCAAAATAACTTACAGAATTACAATTAGTGTGCAGATCTGTGACTCTCCCAGCCACATAATACATATTATTGTCTGTCAAGCAATGACAATAAATTCAACAGAAAGTAACTGGCAGCAAGCAGATGGTCCTTAAGTTCCCTGCACATCAAAATTCAACAGAATTCAGTAAAGAAGCAGAACAATAGTAGCAAAAATGGCATGATATTGGCACCAAAATAGGTAGGTCAATGGTACAGAACAGAGAACACAGAGACAAACCCACATAAATACAGTTTTTTCATATTAGACAAAGGTGCCAAAAACATACAATGGAGAAAAGATAGCCTCTTCAACAGATGGTGCTGGGAAAACTGGAAATCCATATGCAGCAAAATGAAACTTAACCCCTATCGCTCACCCTGCACAAATCTCAACTCAAAATGGATCAAGGACCTCGGAATCAGACCAGAGACCTTGTACCTTCCAAATCTTCATCATGTCAGCTTAGGACCAGTCTTACTTAAAATGACTCCCAAAGCACTAGAAATAAGAGCAGAAATCAATAATTTGGATAGCTTTAAACTAAAAAGCTTTTTCTCAGCAAAGGAAACTATCAACAATGTGAAGAGACAACCTACAGAGTGTGAGAAAATCTTTGTCACACATAACACAGATAGAGCACTAATCTCCAGAATCTATAAAGAACTCAAAAAACTTTACACCAAGAATACAAATAACCCAATCAATAAATGGGCTAAGGAACTGAGCAGACACGTCACAGAAGATCTACAAGCAATCAACAGATATGTGAAGAAATGCTCAACATCTCTAGTAATAAAAGAAGGCAAATCAAAACTTACCCTAAGATTCCATCTCACACCAATTAGAATGGTGATTATCAAGAATACAAGCAACAATAGGTGTTGGTGAGGATGTGGAATGCAAATGAGTGTATACATTGCTGGTGGAGTTGCAAATGAGTGCAGCCACTCTGGAAAGCAGTGTGGAGATTCCTTAGGAAACTTGGAATGGAACCACCATTTGACCTAGCTATCCAACTTCTTGGCCTATACCCAAAGGACTTAAAATAAGCATACTACAGTGATGCAGCCACATCAATGTTCATAGCTGCTCAATTCACAATAGCTACATTGTGGAACCAACCTAGATGCTCTTCAATTGATGAATATTTAAAGAAATTGTGGTATATATACACAATGGAATATTACTCAGCTATAAAGAAGAATAAAATTATGGCATTTGCAGATAAATGGATGCAGTTGGAGAATATCATGCCTAGTGAGATAAGCCAATCCCCCCAAAAAATAAAAGGCGGGATGATCTCTCTGATAAATGAATGATGATACATATGGTGGGTGGGAGGGAGGCAAAAATAGATGGATTGTAGAGAGGAAAAATAGGGGTGGGGGGGGTGAGAGAAGGAAAAATAACAGTATGAGACAAACATCATTACCCTGTGTACATGTATGATAACATAAATGGTGCGACTCTACTTCTACTACCATAGAAACAACTGTCCTACCCCATTTGTGTACAATGAATCAAAATAAATAAAAGAAATGTGCAAATAATAAAAGTAAAATAAAATAAAAAATTCAACAGGTTTATTTGTTAATTTTTGAGGTTATAAAATCAATAGTAACTATAACAAAAACAAATAATCAAGAGAAATAAAAATTTTTAAAAAGTCTTTCATAATACTACCCACCTGAAACAGCTATTGCATTAAAACTACCTTGCAGTGGGGGGTAGGGGAGAAGGTCTCTTTATTTACAATGGTAGATGCATGTTCTATTTTTTCACTCAACTCAAATAAATATGTAATTTTTCCTTTTTCCATCATTTATGTAGCTTTTCTCGGATAAGTTAACTACTTTTTTTATACAAAAGCAATGCATTTCAACAGATTAACAATAAATAACAGAACACACAGGACTGGACATGAAAGGAAAAGATCAAATTCCCTCTCCCAAGAAGAAAGCCATTCTCCTGTGCATTCTTTCAGAAATGACCAGTGTATAAACAGAAGGTGCCTTTAACTGCATATGAATATATATGCAGAGAGAGAGAGAGAGAGAGAGAGAGAGAGAGAAAGACACACACATATATACACACATTGATATTTTGGTATTGGGATTAAACCCAGGGGCACTTAACCACTGAGTCACATCCCCAGCCCTTTTAAGTTTTATTTCAGATGGTATCTTGCTCAGAGCCTTGCTAAGTTGCTGAGGATAATTCAACTTGTAATCCTGCCTCAGCCTCCCAAGTCACTGGGATTAGACTTTGCCACTGTGCCTGGCTCTCCTTATATTTTTACTTTCATGTAATTGGAATTTTAATCCACATGTAGCAAGCCTATGCTTTTTATTTTCCACTTATAATAAAGTCATAGGTTGTCATGCTAAAAAGATAAACTACTTATTATTTCATACAATTTTCCAAATGACAACTTCATCTCAATATTCAATAACACAGTATTGTACTATGTAAGTGTACTATAACTTACATAACCCTGTAGATAAAAATTTTGCTTTTGAATTTATTCTATGTTGTCGCTGTCCTTTTCACATTTGTACAAAAAGTGTCTGTAAGACACGTTTCTTAAAGTAAAATCCCCCTAAATAATAAGAAACTATCTAAAATTTCACATATATATATATATATTTTGTCAGAGCAAGGTTTGTCTGGCTTTTGAATTTCATCAATTTACACTTCAAGTAACCACACATTACTGAACATTCTTCCAAATGATGGTTATTATCAAAATTTTATTTATGTCAATGTACTAAGTAAAATGTTCCTATTTATTATTTCAGTTTGCATTTATTTATTTGCCATGTTGAAAGTCTTTTATTATTTATTATTCTTGGACAGTGTCTCTGTTGCCTATTTTTCTATCAGGTAATATTTCCTTTTCTTACAGATTTATAAAAAAACTCATATTTTAAAAACTGGGCCTTGACTTTTGTTTATGTTGCTTATTTTTGCAAATTCCCATCTGTGTTTGATTCTATAATGATATTATCTGAAAAGCTATAGATGCCATATAGTCAATTTTATCAGTCTTTTGTTACTCACTTAGAAACACAGTTATTCAGATGGACAAGGCAGTCCAGTCAGTATCTTATAGGCAACAGATAGATGTGAGAAGTGGGACCATGAGATTAACGGAGTAATTCTGAAGTTTTTTCAAGATGGTGGACTTGTGGGTAACTGTATTTCATGTTGCTCCAGGACACAGGATTCAAAAGAGGAGATATTGAGAGACTTGGGACCAACTCAAAGCCACCGGGTGAGTCTCTCCCATTGGGGAGATATCCCAGATAGGGCGGTAGTCCTGGAATGTAGGGATCTTTGTGAAGTAGAGTTGCCCGGCAAGACACCACTCCCCCCGCTGGAGCAGTGAACATGGACAACTGGGAGCTTTGTAGAGGAGGCTGCTCAGCACAAAGCTTGGTTTCAGAGCAACCCGCTGGGGCTCCAGTGACTGCCCAGAGGAGGAGCTGCATACGCATAGCCAGGAGATTAGGTGCAGAGCAGGGTCCCAGGACATAGGTGGCTTCTCGGTGGAAGAGCTACAGAGACAAGCTGAGGGGTGGAGCGAAGGTTCCAGGACTGTGGGCAGCTTCTCTGAGGAGGGGCAGCCTAAGGAGACTCATCTGCAAAGGGCAAGGCTCCCAGGCCCAGGAGCTAGGTCTGGGCCCCTGGGAACATTGCAGAGGAAGACTGCCCAGCCCATGTGGCAAGATACCCCTTCCCCTGCTGGAGCAGTGAACATGGAAAACTGGGAGCTTTTTAGAGGAGGCCGCTCAGCACAACACTTGGTTTCGGATCAAACTGCCGGGGCTCCAGCAGCTGCCCAGAGAAGGAGCTGCACGGCGAGCTGGTTGGACTCAGAGCAACCTCTCCTGAAGCTGCCTGGAAGAGGAGGAGGTGCACAGTGAGTTGCTTGGTCTCGAAGTGACCACACAGAACACTGGGTGGCTGCCTGGAGGAAGAGGCGGGCGGTGGGTCACTGGGGCTTGGAGCATCTGTACAGGGCTGCAGGTGGCTACTCAGAGGAGAGGCTGCATAGCTAGGTGATTAGGTGCAAAGCACGGACCCGGGACCTAGGCGGCTTCATGGAGGAAGAGCTGCACAGAGAAAAACTGAGGGGCGGAGCGAAGGTTCCAGGACTGCGGGCAGCTTATCTGAAGAGAGGCAGCCTAAGGAGACATGACTGAGTAGGGCGAAGCTCCCAGGCCCAGGAGGTAGGTCCAGGTCCCTGGGAATGTTGCCCAGGAAGGCTGCCCTACGCAGGCAGTAGTTGTGGATTGATGAGAACCGCCAGGAGGGGAATTGACCAGTGAGACCTCCCCACCAGGTGAATCTTCCCTGCTGGGTGAGGTTTTCCCACAAGGACGGTAAAACCAGAGACACAGGCAAAAACAGGCCTTGCCTCAGCCCGCAGCCTAGTTCCCCTGTGGTTGACCACTGGTCAACAAGTGGAGGCACCTCTGCCCACTAGCAGGGAATTTACCCCAAATGAAGATCACCACCCCTACAGAGGCAGCTACTTTGTGGAGCACCGCATTATCAACTTCCTCCAAGACTTCAGGCTACTGAAGGCTAAGAGGGGATATACTAGAAATCTTCAGGGACATTATAAGTCAATAGAGGAAATCTGCAACATCTCAGCGGTCCACTGATACCTGAATAATGTGAGAAAACAAGGGAAGAGAATGCCTCAATCAAATCTAGATGTTACATCAATAAAATCCAATGACAGCATGGCAGAAGAAATGACAGAAAGGGAGTTCAGAATGTACATAATTAACATGATAAGGGAAGCAAACAATGAGATGAAAGAGCAAATGCAGGCATTGAATGATCGCACCAATTGACAGTTAACAGAGCAAATACAGGAAGCAAAAGAGTATTTCAATAAAGAGTTAGAGATATTGAAAAAAAAAAGAACCAAACAGAAATCCTTGAAATGAAGGAAACAATAAACCAAATTAAGAACTCCTTAGAAAGCATAACCAATAGGATAGAACACATGGAAGACAGAACCTCAGATATTGAAGATAAAATATTTAACCTTGAAAACAAAGTTGAACAAACAGAGAAGATGGTAAGAAATCATGAACAGAATCTCCAAGAACTATGGGATATCATGAAAAGGCCAAATTTAAGAATTATTGGGATTAAGGAAGGCTTAGAGAAACAAACCAAAGGAATGAACAACCTATTCAATGAAATAATTTCAGAAAATTTCCCAAATCTGAAGAATGAAATGGAAAGTCATGTTCAAGAGGCTTATAGGACTCCAAATACACAAAATTACAACAGACCCACACCAAGGCACATTATAATGAAAATACCTAACATACAAAATAAAGACAGAATTTTAAAGGCTGTGAGAGAAAAGAACCAAATTATATTCAGGGGAAACCAATACGGATATCAGCAGATTTTTCAATCCAGACCCTAAAACCTAGAAAGGCCTGGAAAACATTTTTCAAGCCCTGAAAGAAAATGGATGCCAACCAAGAATCTTATACCCAGCAAAACTTACCTTCAAATTTGAAGATGAAATAAAATCCTTCCATGATAAACAAAAGCTAAAAGATTTTACAAAAAGAAAGCCAGCATTACAGAATATTCTCAGCAAAATATTCCATGAGGAAGAGATGAAAAACAAAGAAGCAAATCAGCAAAGGGAAGAGCTATCCTAAAGGAACTGTCGAATAAAGGAGGAACCAAGTCCTGTCAAAACTAAATAAATAAATAAATGAAATGAGACAAATGACTGGAAATACAAATCATATCTCAATAATAACCCTGAATGTTTTTCTTTTTCTTTTTTTTGGAGGGACATTTTTTTTCTTTTTTCTTTTTTTTTATTGTAAACAAATGGGATAAATGTTGTTTCTCTGTTTGTACATGGTGTAAAGGCATACCATTTGTGTAATCATAAATTTACATAGGGTAATGTTGTTTGATTCATTCTGCTATTTTTCCCTTCCCCCACCCCTCCACCCCTCTTTTCCCTCTATACAGTCCTTCCTTCCTCCATTCCTGCCCCATCCCTAACCCTAACTCTAACCCTAACACTAACACCTCCCATCCCCCATTATGTGTCATCATCCACTTATTAGCGATATCATTCATCCTTTAGTTTTTTGAGATTGGCTTATCTCACTTAGCATGATATTCTCCAATTTCATCCATTTGCCTGCAAAAGCCATAATTTTATCATTCTTAATGGCAGAGTAATATTCCATTGTATGTATATATATATATCACAGTTTCTTTATCCATTCATCAATTGAAGGACATCTAGGTTGGTTCCACAATCTGGCTATGGTGAACTGAGCAGCTATGAACATTGATGTGGCTGTATCTCTGTAATATGCTGATTTTAAGTCCTTTGGGTATAGGCCAAGGAGTGGGATAGCTGGGTCAAATGGTGGTTCCATTCCAAGTTTTCTAAGGAGTCTCCACACTGCTTTCCAGAGTGCCTGCACAAATTTGCAGCCCTACCAGCAAGTATGAGTGTACCTTTTTCTCAACATCCTCGCCAACACCTGTGGTTGCTTGTATCCTTAATAATTGCCATTCTAATTGGGGTGAGATGGAATCTTAGGGTGGTTTTGATTTGCATTTCTCTTATTACTAGAGATGTTGAACATTTTTCAATATGTTTGTTGATTGCTTGTAGATATTCTTCTGTGAAGTGTCTATTCATTTCCTTAGCCCATTTGTCCATTGGGTTACTTGTATTCTTGGTGTAGAGTTTTTTGAGTTCTTTATAGATTCTGGAGATTAGTGCTCTATCTGAAGTATGATTGGAAATATTTTCTCCCACTCTGGAGGCTCTTTCTTCGCATTGCTGATATTTCCTTTGCTGAGAGAAAGCTTTTTAGTTTGAATTTATCCCAGTTATTGATTCTTGCTTTTATTTCTTGTGCTAGGGAGTCCTGTTGAGGAAGTCTCATCCTAAGCCAACATGTTGAAGATCTGGATCTACATTTTCTTCTATAAGATGCAAGGTCTCTGGTCTAATTCCGAGGTCCTTAATCTATTTTGAGTTTAGTTTCATGCATGGTGAGAGATATGGGTTTAGTTTCATTCTGTTGCAGATGGATTTCCAATTCTCCCAGCACCATTTGTTGAAGAGGCTATCTTTTCTCCATTGCATATTTTTGGCCCCTTTGTCTACTATGAGAAAATTGTATTTATTTGGGTTTGTGTCTGTGTCCTCTATTCTGTACCATTGATCCACCTTTCTATTTTGGTACCAATACCATGCCATTATTGTTACTATTGCTTTGTAGTAGAGATGAAGATCTGGTATTGCAATACCCCCTGCTTCACTCTTTCTACTGAGGATTGCTTTAGATATTCTTGTTTTTTTATTCTTCCAGATGAATTTCATAATTGCTTGCTCTATTTCTGTAAGATATATCATTGGGATTTTAGTTGGAATTGTGTTGAATCTGCAGAGCACTTTGGGTAGTATGGCTATTTTGACAATATTAATTCTTCCTTACAAGAACATGGGAGATCTTTCCATCTTCTAAGGTGTTCTTTAATTTCTTTCTTTAGTGTTCTGTAGTTCTCATTGTAGAAGTCTTTCACCTCTTTTGTGAGATTGATTCCCAAGTATTTTATTTTTTTGATGCTATTGTGAATGGGGTAGTTTTCCGAATTTCTCTTTCTGAAGATTCATCACTTATGTATAAAAATGCCTTATATTTATGTGCATTGATCTTATTTCCTGCTACTTTACTGAATTCACTTATGAGTTCTAAGAGTTTTCTGGTGGAATTTCCTGGTTCCTCTAAGTATATAATCATATCATCAGCAAATAGGGATAATTTGAGTTCTTCTTTTCCAATTCATATCCCTTTAATTTCTTTGGTCTGTCTAATTGCTCTGGCTAGAGTTTCAAGGACATATTGAAAAGAAGTTGTGAAAGAGGGCATCCCTGCCTTGTTCCAGTTTTTAGGGGGAATGCTTTCAGTTTTTCACCATTTAGAATGATATTAGCCATGGGCTTAGCACAGATGGCCTTTAGAATGTTAAGGAACGTTCCCACTATCCCTATTTTTTCTAGTGTTTTGAGCATGAAGGGGTGCTGTATTTTATCGAATGCTTTTTCTGCATCTATTGAAATAATCATGTGATTCTTGACTTTAAGTCTATTGATATGGTGAATTACATTTATTGATTTCCTGATGTTGAACCAACCTTGCATCCCTGGGATGAAACCCACTTGATCATGGTACACTATCTTTTTTAATATGTTTTTGTATGCGATTTGCTAAAATTTTGTTGAGAATTTTTGTGTTGATGTTCATTAAGGATATTGGTCTGAAATTTTCTTTCCTCAATGTGTCTCTGTCTGGTTTCGGTATCAAGGTAATATTGGCTTCATAGAATGAGTTTGGGAGGGTTCCCTCCTCTTCTATTTCATGGAATACTTTGAGAAGTATTGGAATGAGCTCTTCTTTGAAGGTTTTGTGGCACTCGGCAGAGAACCCATCTGGTCCTGGACTTTTCTTTGTTGGTAGGCTTCTGATGACTTCTTCTATTTCATTACTTGAAATTGGTGTATTTAAATTGTGTATGTCCTCCTCGTTCAGTTTAGGCAATTCATATATCTCTAGAAACCTGTTTATGTCCTCGAAATTTTCTATTTTGTTGGAGTATAGATTTTCAAAATAGCTTCTAATTATGTTTTGTATTTTAATCGTGTCTGTTGTGATATTTCCTTGTTCATTCTGAATTTTAGTGATTTGGGTATTCTCTCATCTTCTCTTTGTTAGTGTGGCTAAAGGTTGATCAATTTTGTTTACTTTTTCAAAGAATCATCTATTTATTTTGTCAATTTTTTGTATTGTTTCTTTTGTTTCAATTTCATTGATTTCAGCTCTGAGTTTAACTATTTCCTGTCTTCTACTACTTTTGGTGTTGGTCTGTTCTTCTTTTTCTAGGCCTTTGAGCTGTAGTGTTAAGTTGTTTATTTGTTGAGTTTTACTTCTTTTATTGAATGCGCTCCATGAAATAAATTTTCTTCTAAGTACTGCTTTCATAGTGTCCCAGAGATTTTGATATGATGTTTCTTTGTTCTCATTTACCTCTAAGAATTTTTTAATTTCCTTCCTAATATCTTCTGTTATCCATTCATCATATAATAGCATATTGTTTAATCTCCAGGTGTTGGAGTAGTTTCTGTTTTTTACTCTTTCATTTATTTCTAATTTCAATCCATTATGATCTGAGAGAATACAAGGTAGTGTCTCTATCTTCTTGTATTTGCTAACATTAGCTTTGTGGCATAATATATGGTCTATTTTAGAGAAGGATCCATGTGCTGCTGAGAAGAAAGTGTATTCACTCTTGGTTGGATGGTATATTCTATAAATGTCTGTTAAGTCTAAATTATTGATTGTGTTACTGAGATCTATTTTATCTTTGTTCAATTTTTGTTTGGAAGATCTGTCCAGTGGTGAGAGAGGCATGTTAAAATCACCTAGTTTTATTGTGTTATGGTTTATTTGGTTTCTGAAATTGAGAAGGATTTGTTCGACATACATGGATGCACCACTGTTTGGGGCATAGATGTTTATGATTGTTATGTGTTGCTGATTTATGATTCCCTTAAGCAGTATGAAATGTCCTTCTTTATCCCTTCTGACTAACTTTGGCTTGAAGTCCACATTATCTGAAATGAGTATGTATACTCCAGCTTTTTTGCTGAGTCCATGTGCATGGTATATTTTTCCCCATCCTTTCACCTTTAGTCTTTGGGTATCTCTTTCTATGAGGTGAGTCTCTTGCAGGGAACATATTGTTGGATCTTTCTTTTCAATCCTATCTGCCAGACTATGTCTTTTGATTGATGAATTCAGGTCATTAATATTCAGGGTTATTACTGAGATATGATTTGTATTCCCGGTCATTTGGTTCATTTTTTAAATTTTATTTATTTATTTATTTTTTTTGACACAACTTGGTTCCTCCTTTATTTGACAGTTCCTTTAGGGTAATTCCTCCCTTTGCTGATTTGCTTCTTTGTTTTTTTATCTCTTCCTCATGGAATATTTTGCTGAGAATGGTCTGCAATGCTGGCTTTCTTTTTGTAAATTCTTTTAGCTTTTGTTTATCATGGAATGATTTTATTTCATCGTCAAATTTGAAGGTAAGTTTTGCTGGGTATAAGATTCTTGGTTGGCATCCATTTTCTTTCAGGGCTTGAAAAATGTTGTTCCAGGCCCTTCTAGGTTTTAGGGTCTGGATTGAAAAATCTGCTGATATCCGTATTGGTTTCCCCCTGAATGTTATTTGGTTCTTTTCTCTCACAGCCTTTAAAATTCTGTCTTTATTTTGTATGTTAGGTATTTTCATTATAATGTGCCTTGGTGTGGGTCTGTTGTAATTTTGTGTATTTGGAGTCCTATAAGCCTCTTGAACATGACTTTCCATTTCATTCTTCAGATTTGGGAAATTTTCTGAAATTATTTCATTGAATAGATTGTTCTTTCCTTTGGTTTGTTTCTCTAAGCCTTCCTCAATCCCAATAATTCTCAAATTTGGCCTTTTCATGATATCCCATAGTTCTTGCAGTTTCTGTTCATGATTTCTTACAACGCTTCTCTGTTTGTTCAACTTTGTTTTCAAGGTTAAATATTTTATCTTCAATATCTGAGGTTCTGTCTTCCAGGTGTTCTATCCTATTGGTTATGCTTTCTAAGGAGTTCTTAATTTGGCTTATTGTTTCCTTCATTTCAAGGATTTCTGTTTGGTTTTTTTCAAAATCTCTAACTCTTTATTGAAATGATCTTTTGCTTCCTGTATGTGCTCTTTTAACTGTCTATTTGTGCTATCATTCAATGCCTGCATTTGCTCTTTCATCTCATCATTCAATGCCTGCATTTGCTCTTTCATCTCATCGTTTGCTTCCCTGATCATTTTAATTATGTACATTCTGAACTCCCTTTCTGTCATTTCTTCTGCCATGCTGTCATTGGATTTTATTGATGTAACATCTAGATTTGTTTGGGGCATTTTCTTCCCTTATTTTCTCATATTGTTCAGGAAACAGGGACTTATAATGTCCCTGAAGATTGCTAGTGTATCCCCTCTTATCCTTCAGTAGCCTGAAGTCCTGGAGGAAGTAGATAATGCGGTGCTCCACAAGGAAGCTGCCTCTCTAGGGTTGGCGACCCTCAGCTGGGTTATATTCCCTGATAGTGGGCTGAGGTGCCTCAACTTGTTGACAAATGGTCATCCAAAGGGGAACTAGGCTGCGGGCTGAGGCAATGTCTGTTTGTGTCTGTGTCTCTGGTTTTACCGTCCTTGTGGGAAAAACCTACCTGGCAGGGAAGACTCACCCACTGGGGAGGTCTCACTGGTCAGTTCCCCTCCTAAAGGTTCCCCTCAATCTACAACTACCGCCTGGGCTGGGCTGCCTTCCTCTGCAAAGTTCCCAGGGGCCCAGACCTACCTCCTGGGCCTGGGAGTCTCACCCTTCGCAGACAAGTCTCCTTAGGCTGACTCTGCTCAGAGAATCTGCCCGCAGTCCTGGAAACTTTGCTCCGCCACTAGTTGTTCTGTACGACTCTTCCACCAAGAAGCCGCCTAGGTCATGGGACCCTGCTCTGCACCTAATCGCCTGGCTATGTGGCCCCTCCTCTGAGCCACCACCTGGAGCCCCATACAATAGCTCAGATACCCAGAGACCCGCCACACACCTCTTCCTCCAGACAGCCGCCGGTGTTCCGACACAGTCACTAGGAGTCCAAGCAACTCACTTCATGTCTCCTCCTCCCACCAACCGCCTGTAACCCTAGGCAGTCACACCGAGTCCAAGTGACCCGCCCTGTTCCTCCTCCTCCTCGGGGTAGCCCCCAGGTTGTTCAGGAGCAGTCACTTGGAGACCAAGCGACCCACTGCGCTCCTCCTCCAGGCATGCCACCAGTGTTCAGGAGCGGTCGCTTTGAGTCCAAACAACTCACCAATCGCCTCCTCCTCTCGCAAACCCCTGTAGCGCTGATGCAGTCACTCCTAGACAAAGGGACCCGCCACATTCCTCCTCTTCCTCCAGGCAGCCCCCCAGTGTTCAGAAGCGGTCACTCTGACTCCAAACAGCTCACCACGCAGCTCCTCCTCAGGCAGCCGCACAGAGCCCCAGTGTTTACTCTGATTCGAAGCGCTGTGCTGAGCAGCCACCTCTACGATGTTCTCAGTGGTCCATGTTTACCGCACGAGGGGGGGAGGGGCGTCTCGCTCGGCAACTCTACTTCACAAAGTTCCCTGCATTCCGGGGTTACCGCCCCATCTAGGACGCCTCCCCAACAAGAGAGACTCACCTGCCAGCTTTGAGTTGGTCCCAAGTCTCTCACTATCTCCTCTTTTGAATCCTGTGTCCTGGAGCAACATGAAATGCAGCCACCCTCTAGTGTGCCATCTTGAAACCGTAACCCTGAATATTAATGGCCTGAATTCATCAATTAAAAGACATAGACTGGCAGATTGGAAAAAAAAGAAAGATCCAACAGTATGTTGCCTACAAGAGACTCAACTCATATAAAGAGATACCCATAGACTAAAGGTGAAACGATGGGGAAAAATATACCATGCACATGGACTCAGCAAAAAAGCTGGAGTATCCATCCTCATTTCAGATAATGTGGACTTCAAGCCAAAGTTAGTCAGAAGGGATAAAGAAGGACATTTCATACTGCTTAAAAGAATCATAAATCAGCAAGATATAACAATCATAAATATCTATGCCCCAAACAGTGGTGCATCCATGTTTGTCAAACAAATCCTTCTCAATCACAGAAACCACATAGACCAAAATACAATAATACTAGGTGATTTTAACATGCCTCTCTCACCACTGGACAGATCTTCCAAACAAAAATTGAACAAAGAAATTATAGAACTCAAAAACACAATTAATAATTTAGACTTAACAGACATTTATAGAATATACAATCCAACGAAGAGAGAATACACTTTCTTCTCAGCAGCACATGGATCCTTCTCTAAAATAGACCATATATTATGCCACAAAGCTAATGTTAGCAAATACAAGAAGATAGAGACACTACCTTGTATTCTATCAGATCATAATGGATTGAAATTAGAAATAAATGAAAGAGTGAAACACAGAAATTACTCCATCACCTGGAGATTAAACAATATGCTATTACATGATGAATGGATAACAAAAGATATTAGGAAGGAAATTAAAAAATTCTTAGAGGAAAATGAGAACAAAGAAACATCATATCAAAATCTCTGGGACACTATGAAAGCAGTACTTAGAAGAAAATTTATTTCATGGAGCGCATTCAATAAAAGAAGTAAAACTCAACAAAAAAATGACCTAACACTACAGCTCAAAGCCCTAGAAAAAGAAGAGCAGACCAACACCAAAAGTAGTAGAAGACAGGAAATAGTTAAGCTCAGAGCTGAAATCAATGAAATTGAAACAAAAGAAACAATACAAAAAATTGACAAAATACATAGTTGATTCTTTGAAAAAATAAACAAAACTGATCAACCTTTAGCCACACTAACAAAGAGAAGACGAGAGAATACCCAAATCACTAAAATTCGGAATGAACAAGGAAATATCACAACAGACACAATTGAAATACAAAACATAATTAGAAGCTATTTTGAAAATCTATACTCCAACAAAATAGAAAATTTTGAGGACATAAACAGGTTTCTAGAGATATATGAATTGCCTAAACTGAACGAGGAGGACATACACAATTTAAATACACCAATTTCAAGTAATGAAATAGAAGAAATCATCAAAAGCCTATCAACAAAGAAAATTCCAGAACCAGATGGGTTCTCAGCCGAGTTCTACAAAACCTTTAAAGAAGAGCTCATTCCAATACTTCTCAAAGTATTCCATGGAATAGAAGAGGAGGGAACCCTCCCAAACTCATTCTATGAAGCCAATATTACCCTGATACCTAAACCAGACAGAGACACATCGAGGAAAGAAAATTTCAGACCAATATCCTTAATGAACATCGTCACAAAAATTCTCAACAAAATTTTAGCAAATCGCATACAAAAACATATTAAAAAGATAGTGCACCATGATCAAGTGGGTTTCATCCCAGGGATGCAAGGTTGGTTCAACATCAGGAAATCAATAAATGTAATTCACCATATCAATAGACTTAAAGTCAAGAATCACATGATTATTTCAATAGATGCAGAAAAAGCATTCGATAAAATACAGCACCCCTTCATGCTCAAAACACTAGAAAAAATAGGGATAGTGGGAACGTTCCTTAACATTGTAAAGGCCATCTATGCTAAGCCCGTGGCTAATACCATTCTAAATGGTGAAAAATCTGAAAGCATTCCCCCTAAAAACTGGAACAAGGCAGGGATGCCCTCTTTCACAACTTCTTTTCAATATGTCCTTGAAACTCTAGCCAGAGCAATTAGACAGACCAAAGAAATTAAAGGGATATGAATAGGAAAAGAACACAAACTATCCCTATTTGCTGATGATATGATTATATACTTAGAGGAATCAGGAAATTCCACCAGAAAACTTTTAAATCTCATAAGTGAATTCTGTATAGTAGCAGGATATAAGATCAATGCACATAAATATAAGGCATTTTTATATATAAGTGATGAATCTTCAGAAAGAGAAGTTAGGAAAACTACCGTATTGACAATAGCTTCGAAAAAAATAAAATACTTGGGAATCAATCTCACAAAAGAGGTGAAAGACCTCTATAATGACAACTAGAGAACACTAAAGAAAGAAATTAAAGAAAACCTTAGAAGACGGAAAGATTTCCCATGTTCTTGGATAGGCAGAATTAATATTTTCAAAATGGCCATACTACCAAAAGTGCTATACAGATTCAATGCAATTCCAATTAAATTCCCAATGACGTACCTTACAGAAATAGAACAAGCAATCATGAAAGTCATCTGGAGGAATAAGAAACCCAGAATAGCTAAAGCAATCCTTCGCAGGAAAATTGAAGCTGGGGGTATCGCAATACCAGAACTTCAACTGTACTACAAAGCAATAGTAACAAAAACGGCATGGTATTGGTACCAAAATAGACAGGTAGATCAATGGTACAGAATAGAGGCCACGGACACAAACCCAAATAAATACAATTTTCTCATACTAGACAAAGGGACCAAAAATATGCAATGGAGAAAAGATAGCCTCTTCAACAAATGGTGCCTGGAAAATTGGAAATCGATATGCAATAGAATGAAACTAAACCCATATCTGTCACCATGCACAAAACTAAACTCAAAATGGATTAAGGACCTTGGAATCAGATCAGAGACCCTGCAGATTATAGAATAAAAAGTAGGTCCAGATCTTCAACATGTCGGCTTAGGATGAGACTTCCTCAACAGGACTCCCATAGCACAAGAAATAAAAGCAAGAATCAATAACTGGGATAGATTCAAACTAAAAAGCTTTCTCTCAGCAAAGGAAATATCAGTATTCCAAAGAAAGAGCCTCCAGAGTGGGAGATAATATTTGCCAATCATATTTCAGATAGAGCACTAATCTCCAGAATCTATAAAGAACTCAAAAACTCTACACCAAGAATACAAATAACCCAATTGACAAATGGACTACGTAAATGAACAGACACTTCACAGAAGAATATCTACAAGCAATCAACAAACATATGGAAAAATGTTCAACATCTCTAGTAATAAGAGAAATGCAAATCAAAACCACCCTAAGATTCCATCTCACCCCAATCAGAATGGTGATTATCAAGAATACAAGCAACAACAGGTTTTGGCGAGGATGTGGGGAAAAAGGTACACTCATACATTGCTGGTGGGGTTGCAAATTAGTGCAGCCACTCTGGAAGGCAGTATGGAGATTCCTTAGAAAACTTGGAATGGAACTACCATTTGACCCAGCTATCCCACTCCTTGGCCTATACCCAAAGGACTTACAATCAGCATACTACAGAGATACAGCCACATCAATGTTCATAGCTGCTCAATTCACAATAACCAGATTGTGGAACCAACCTAGATGCCCTTCAATTGATGAATGGATAGAGAAACTGTGGTGTATATATATACAATGAAATATTACTCAGCCATAAAGAATGATAAAATTATGGCATTTGTAGGCAAATGGATGAAATTGGAGAATATCATGCTAAGTGAGATAAGCCAATCTCAAAAAACCAAAGGAAGAATGATCTCACTGATAAGTGGATGATGACACATAATGGGGGGTGGGAGGGGTTAGTTTTAGGGTTAGAGTTAGGGTTACCGAGAGGGGCAAGAATGGAGTAATGAAGGACTATATAAAGGAAAAAGAGGGGTGGAAGGGGTGGGGGAAGGGGGAAAAATAACAGCATGAGTCAAACAACATTACCCTATGTAAATTTATGATTACACAAATGGTATGCCTTTACTCCATGTACAGAGAAACAACATGTATCCCATTTGTTTACAATAAAAAAAACAGAAAAATAAAAGAAATCTCTTAGCACAATGTGCAAGTATTCAATAGGGGCTGGGTAGATGATAGTGAATCTATGCGTGCTGCAGTCTTTGACCTGTGTAGTTAACTTATACCTCAGTTGAGACTAGGAACCCAAACATTTTTTGTGAAGAAAAGAATATTGAGCCCTAAAATAGAGTGATTTGTGTAGTGGAAAACAGGAGGCTTCCACATTTGACCCTTATGTGGCCCTGAAAAGAGATGAAGAATGGGTGTATGTGTAGCAGGGGGAGTTATTACCACTTGTGGCCACTGCTATATCTGTTCTGAAACTTCTGGATTGTAATATAGTTTTATTGGTGTAAGAGAAAATAATTAATTCCTAAACAAAATACAGATGAATATGGATCTTCCTCAAGGATCATTCAATGAGTTAGAAGATTGTCTTTTGTAGTCATTTGGCTTGTTTTCAAATTGTAGAACTGTTTACTGGACTCACTTATAAAATTAGCCATATCTGTTCTCTAAAAAAAAAAAAAAGGAGTAATTCTATGAACTGGGCCTACTGTATTGACCCCCACATACTTTCTTTTACCAAGCAATTTATATGCAGCCCTACCTGGCTTAAGTCAACAGAATATGTTACATTCTCCAGCAAGAGACCTGTTATCTGCAGGAGAAATGCAAGCCAAAAAAGCCTACAGAAAGAATGCAGGTTATGGTGGGGGACTGTGTGATGCCTACACAGACCAGCTCCTAGAACTAAAGGATTAGGAGAATTTCACCTCAGCATAAAAATCTGTAAGAACAGATCCTTGAAGATTTTATGCTTCCAGGTAGAACCAGTGAGCAAGGGCCAAACTGACCTAGACTTGACCTGAACCCCTGCCAGTGCAGTGGGGACTTGGAAGTCTAATGCCATCCTGCTGTCAGTAAAAATTCTAGAGGTAAACCTGGGAGGAACTCTGGAAACTTTCCTGGGATGTCCAAGAAAACTGGAGGGCAGGAGGGGTGCAGCTTCTTTCTAAGACCTGCTCTCTCCCTGGAGAGAGTGCTCTTTTCCATGCCTTCTAACGAACTCATCCTTCTACTCTGAGTGACATGTCTGAAGTCCTTCTGGTGTGATGGCAACAGTGAGGAAGGACCGTGGGACCACCTCAGTTCCATGACAGGCACTCTAACAAAACCACACACAGCACGGTGACTCGTTCTGTTACTTTGCTACCTTCCATTTTCTGTCATGCCTCCATGAGCTCCAGGAAAACAAGCACCATACCCTGGCCACCACTGTCCCTCAATGCCTGTATCAGGGCCTCTCCGGTGGCAGGTACTCAATTCATCTTTAATGAGTGGATGAAGATTCTACTACAGTCTGAAAGTCTAGGTCCCCCACCCCAAGACTCACATGCTGAAATCCTACCCCCTTGTGGTGGCCTTGGGAGGTAAGGGCTTTGAGAGGGGATTAGGTCTCAAGAACAGAGACTTCAAAAATGCAACTTAGGCCCTTGTGACAGAGACTCTAGAGACACCCTCTCCCCTTTAACCACATGAGGACAGAGTGAAAGGGTACCACCTGTGGCTAGGGCTGTAGCTCAGTGCAGAGCACTTGCCTAGCATGTGAGAGGTACTGGGTTTGATCCTCAGCACTGCATAAAAATAAGCAAATAAAATAAAGGCATGCTGTCCATCTACAACTATAAATTTTTTTTAAAAAAAGGAATCCCCTAACCACACAGAATCTGATGGAGCCTTGAACTTGGACTTCCTAGACTCCAGGATAAAGAGAATCAAACTTTTTATTTTAAGACACCTTTTTAATGGCCTTTTGTTATAAAAACCCATATAGAACAAGAGTTCTATCAACACCAAGATTCGTCAGATCCCAAGTCCATGTGCCCCCAGAATGATAGCCTCTTTTTATATAAATATGTCCCAACCAGAAACCACACAAGGAATTATGATGCGTAAGAATGTGGACAAAACCCGGCATGGTAGCACACTCCTGTAATTCCAGTGGCTCAGGAGGCTGAAGAGTTCAAAGCCAGCCTCAGGAAAATCAAGATGCTATGCAATTCTGTGAGACTCTGTCTCAAAATAAAATACAAAAAAGGGCTGGAGATGTGGCTTGGTGGTCCAGTGCTCCTGAGTTTAATATGCAGTATCAAAAAAAACAAAATAGAATGTGGACAGAAAACAAAAGGAAGATTTCCTGAGGTGAGGTGTTTAAGTATATAAACACTCAGAATTATTTGGAGGAAACAGAGGTGGGATGGGCAATTAACAGAAACTACTGTGAGTAATGATATGCAATATAAAGGCAAAATGTATTTACATACCAGGGTATTTTTATTTTGGGGAAAGTAGAATTTATCTCTTGTTCCATATTTAAAAATTTAGTTTAAAAGTCAAAAATATTCATGTGCTCCAAAACACTGTTCCTAGTGACATTCATGGTTATCATACTATTATCTTCCTTTAAGAAAAGTTTCAGTAAATTCTATCTATGTCAAGGTTAAATAATAGCACCTTCAAATCCTCTCTTAATCAAATGAGATGTAGTTAAGGGAATAAACATTTTTAAATAAATGTTCAGTTTTCTTTGATACAGAGTGGAGGTACAATTCTGTACTGGAGATAGGACTGGGAGGACACAAGATACAGCAGCCCAATAGTAAGTAAGGGAGGAAAAGCAGGGAAAGGCCAGATGTGGGTCTTGGGTGCTCTAGATGCCAGACTCAGAAGTAAGCAGACAGGCATCAGAGGCCATGAACTTTAAGGAGGAAGATAATAAGGCTCCCTGCAGCTGGAAATTAAGATTGAAGAAGAGATGGGGAGGATACAGAGAGCATCCAGGAATCTTATTGGATCTAAACATCACTTAGGTCTCAAATATAGCCCCCTCCCTCCATATCCAGTGGAAACAAAACCACAGGAAGAAAAACCCTCAGATGCTGAAGCCCCCCCCCATGTAAAATAGCATCATTTTTGCATATTATCTACAAATGTTTCCCCTCAGACTTTAAATCTTGGCCAGATTACTTATAATGCCCAACACAATGAGAATACCATATAGATAGTTGCTCTGCTGTATCATTTAGGGTTTGGTACAGATGCTAAGTTTCTGAAGAGTTTCAGTCCATGTCTAGTTGAATTCAGACAGGCTGATCCCATGACTGTGGTGAGCTGATGTATTCAGAGTATGTCAGGTACATACAAGTGAGAGGGAGATGGTGTCTTCAGGGAATAGGTAGGATCACAGAGTCTCATAGTTGGAGACAACTATACAGAAAGTTACACTTCCTCTCATAGACAAACCAGAATCATTATCCTATGTCTACAAGATAATCCAGAATTTCCCTTGTTGTATCCACTAGTTCTAAGTGCAGTTTCTTTTTTAAAAACTATTTGAAAGGCAACGATGAAAAAAATGAAAGCAGAATTTGAAGAAGAAAATATTACTATGTCAACAGGGAAAGAGTAATGACATAAGTATCCAAAGAAATGGACATAATGGTTAGAAGAGCAAAGTAATGTGACATGAGAAGGATTTGATAACTTTGACAAATTTAAGCTACCTGATGACAAGAGGAATCACTATGGCCACTTTATTATTATTTATTATAAATACAGGTGTCACTGGCTATCTGCCTAGCACATTTCCAAGTGCCTTATGCTAAGTCAAGTAATCATCAAAACAACACTAAAATAATAGATACCTTTACTCCCTCCACTTTGCAGATCAGGAAATAAGACACAAATCTGTTACCATGTCCAAAGGTCACATCAGTGGTGGAGCTGGGCAGCTAGGGGCTTGAGTGCAGTTTTAGGAATGGGTCCCTGGCCAGTCAAGCCCAGTACTGGGAAAATTCCCTCCCTGCCAGAATGACTAGTTTTGAGGCCAGGCACTGTGTGGCTAATGAAATGTTAACTGTGGTTTATCAGGAAGTTTGGGAACTGGCATGCTCTTTCTCAAAAGAGAGCTACTAGGAGCAGCCTTCTTCCCCTTCTCCCTCCTATGTCAAGGGAAGTATATAGCCCGAGGAACTGAGAGCAGCCAGCAGAGGCCATGAAAGGGAGGCAGCGCTGCAGCAGGCTAACCACCATGGAACGCAGAGTGGAGACATGGTGGAGTCACAGATAGTGAGTTAAACTCATTGGCAGAGTGCTAGGTATGTGAGCCCATAAGCCACCTCTGTGAATTAAAGCAGTTAGGGTTAGTGTACTCAGTTATTCCTGATGGAATACATCCCATCCCAAACGACACACCACTCCACCCACAACTGCTCCTCCTCTTTCTATTTGGCTAAGCCTTTTTAAAATCATATCTCTAGCCATGTTCCCATAAAAGCAAACATAAAACTACTCACAGTGAGGGGCTGGGCTCACATCCTAGCCCCAGCACTTGGTTGAGTGCCCTAACACTATTTCCGTAGGCTCTAAAATGATCACACTTAATCTCAAGTAACTGTGAAGATTTGGGGAGCATAGACTAAAACGTAGTAGCTCAAAAGCATAAGGCTGAAGTGTGGACTTTTCTGGAATGAATTTTTCTATGACCACAGGAAAATCATCATAATTCCTTTGGCTCAAGTTTACTGCTCATGGACACAGGAACATACAACCTACTTATGAGACCAACAGAGACTAGAGAGCTAGCTGAAAAGAAAAGGTAAGATGCATACTACCTCAGTTTACCCACAATGACCTTCTCTCTGCACATGACCCTCTCTACCATTAGATACAAATGACATACCTCTGCACAAACCACCTCCTTTGAGAAATTCATCTGTGTCACACCAGGTCAAGTTACGCTGTGCTGTTTTAAAAAAAACCCACTCCAGTCTGTCCCTCATTTGGAAATTCAGTGCTATAACTTCTGCACTTAGAGAAAAACATACTATTAAATATTTTGGCACCACAAAATATTTATCCTGATGATGGTGTGAGTAAAACTCCTATGAAGCTTCAGTGTTCTTGATTTTGCTCACAGAAAATGTAGTCACATGTTATCTTCTATGTCTAAGAGTCACAGGGCTTTATTTGCTAAATTGTATTGTGACTCTATAAAGTTTAATGAAGGTCAATTACGTTACAAAGTCTTTTCAAATATTTTGAGTGCTCTAAATTCTTCATACCACAAGTGCCTTATTTCTTTTCTATGCTCTGGAACACCTTCCTATTCCATTGGAATCCAGTCATTTAATCATTGCAAGTTTCTGGAATATCTACTTTATGCCAGATTCTAAGTTAGAGCTGCAAAAACCAGACTGGAGCTGCTCTTGCCTTCAAAACCTGGATCATACCAAGAAGTAAGAAATGTGGTAAGTGCTACAGTACAGCCGGCTGCCCACTACCAATACAGCCACTTGCTCACTTGCAAACAGTTCTGCAGTACTTCAGGCCCATAATAATGAACGTCTATGTTTGTAACAGTCAAGCAGGAACATGGCAGAAACTACCCCAAGCATCACTTAACTTAGGTTGAGTGCATTTAGAAACTGAGAAAAGCAGATCCCATCAAGACGAGGGAAGGAGATTAGAGCAGATCAATGCCATGATGGGGCTGTGAGAAGAGGGAAACCCATGACACTAACTCTGGAACAAAATGGAAATATTTAATCCATGTCCACCAGGAGACCTCTCTCCTCACAAACCACAGCATGGACAGCCTCCACCTTTTGCACAAGCCCATCTGTTATGCTCCAGCTACTTTCCTCCCTCATACAGATTTAGATAGTTAACATCATTAGCTAGTAAATTGGTACATATTTAGTCTTGATCATGAACATGTTATAAAACTGCTGTAACTATGATGTGACCTTGTTAAAAAGACCAACTCAGTTTCCTGGAGAACTCCAAGGTCCTTACCCAACAACTCATACAGAGAATTCAGGATGGAATCCCAGGACTCCCCAACTTCTCACCCAGTATAATCGGTGAAGTGTGTGACACTGCTGCAGATGTGAGGTGCAGTCAGTCAATGCACTCCAGCACAGGGTTATCATTCCCTGGAGGGTAAAGAATCCCCATCAGAAACCATCTACTGACAGACAGAAAATGCTAACCTGACTTAAGAAAGAAGTCTGGCTCAGAGTGTGTCTGTTAATCATAAAGAAAATTGAGATAGCTTCTTTAAAGGACAGGAAGAAACACGTTTGCACAGGAAATGAAATGTTCTTCATACAATTCAAGTGATTTTAAATTCCAAGGGCCATTTACAAACAGTAAGGGAAGAATAACATAAAAATACTCACTGCACAATTGCATTTATACAGTTAAATGCTAGACTAAATGGCAATCTATTATTAAGTAACCATTGTTCCTGGACAGTTTTAACTACCTTAGTGAGACAATCCTTTCATTTTTTCATTATGAATCTTTTTTTCCTTCTTTATTCCTTGTTGTTCCTTCTGTGCTGATTGGTTCATTGTGTATATACATGTAAATATTTCTTGTTTCTCAATTTTAGCATTTTTAATGTAGTTATTTTTCATTGACTTGGTTACGGGTTATGGCATTTTTGTTTTGTTTTATACTTGTTTGCTTATTTCTCATTTCTCTCTTCTGCTTTCTCCAACTAATAGCTGAATTTCCTTATTCTCTCTTTCTTCCACTTTGTTTCTGCTATTTTTCTCCTCCCTCTTTATAACCTTCACTTGCTTCATCTGTGTTCTCTCAGCTCTCATTTTCAGCTTTCCAAACTTATTTTGACTCTCCTATCACATCATCTTTTTGCTTAATAAACTGTATTTCTACCAGGTTTTAGAACTATTTGGTCCATGTCACTGCTGCCCACACCATTCATGCTATTGCAGTAATTAATTATATAGATGGTGTAGTTGGCACCTGCTGCTTCCTATGGTGCCAGTTCTTGTTCTCACCTGTTTATTGTTTTGCTGCCAGCAACTGCTGACCTCATCATTTATGTTTTTGGGTAATTAGTGATGTAGATGTCATAGTAGGCACTGAGTATTTATTTTAATGCTATATATAGTTTGCTTCAGTTGTTGCTTTGTAATTTTTTTCATGCATTTTCTGGGAAGTGCTAGGAATCTGCAGGGAAATTAGATTTTCACAGAAATAAACTGTGTTACAAAACAGCCCAGCTAAGAGACAGCTCACCTTGATCTACACCCAAATTAACCATACTCAAACTTCAGCAACACTGTATTACAAATCACAGAAAAGTGAAACCCCTAGAATAAATGATCAAGGTCCCAATAGGAATAAGCAACAGAACCCTCAGTTTCCACTCATGAACATTCACATCTGTAAAAAAAAAAAAAAAAAAAAAAAAAAAAAAAAAAAAAAAAAACAAACCAAAGGCACTTTGGAAAGAGAAGCCTGTGCCCTAAAAAGACCCACACATAATACTGGAAGAGAAATCAATCCCAAAAGATACATAAAATCCAACCCAGAATACATGAGAGATGAATAAGCAAGGTAGCACAATGCCTTCTCAAGTTCATAATTTGCCACCAAGTCACACCAAAGATATTGAAATTGATGAGATATCATAAAGAATTCAAAAGAATGATTATGAAAATGATCAATGAATTCCAAGAGAACACAAATAACACCTGAACAAATTAGAAAGTTAATAAAGGATATGGGTGAGAAATTCAATAAGGAATTACACATATTAAAAAAAGAATCAAACATAAATCTTAGAAGTGAAAGACACAATAAATCAAATGGAATATTCATTTGAAAGCCTTTCTGTTAGAGTAGACCATGCCGAAGACAGAATCTCAGAGCTGAAAGACAAAGTGCCAGTCTTGAACATTCAGCCACTATTAAAGGAAAGAAAATGAGTAACCATGATATGGATAACAAGAACTCTGAGACAACAGTAGAAGAACAAATTTAAGAATCATTGGAATTAAAGTGGGTTATGAGATACAGCTAATGGCATGGATAACCTCTTCATGGAAATAATAACAGAAAAATTTCCAAATATTGACGAGATGGACATCCAAATAGACAAGATCAAAAAGGAGCTTCTTCATTATGCATCATAATTAAAATGTCTTACATAAAGAGAAAGAGTAGATCCTTAAAAACCTTAAGAGGAAAATGTTACTACACATTAAGAAGTAAACCAATCAGAATTATCTCTCATTTCTCAGTATGAACTCTGAAATCCAGGAATGCTAAGAATGATGTGTCCCAAGCTCTGAAAGAAAATAACTGCCAAACAAATTTGCTATACCAGAAACGTTATCCCTCAGTATTAGAAAAAAATAATGAAAACATTCTAAGATAAGCAGCAACTAAAAGAATTCTTGACTTCTAAGCCATCATTACAGAAAATACTTACAAAAATATTCCACATAGCAGAAGTAAAAACTCTAGAGCTTATAAATGAACAAATCTCATTTGAAGAGTAGCTAAGCAAATGAGAAATAGGACCAAATTAATCATAAGAAATAAATCAAAATGGCAAGAATTAATAAACATCCCTGTAATAACATTGAATGCAAATGGTATCAACTCTCCAATTAAAAGATGTAGGCTGGTAGGATGAATTAAAAAACAAGTACTAACTATGTACTCTTTGCAAGAGACATACCATACAGGCAAAGAGAGTCACAGGCTGAAAGTGAAAGGATGGAAATTGATATACCTTATGAAGAGAGTCTGAAAACCAGCAGAACTAGCCATTTTCATATCCAATAAAGCAGAATCCAAGCCAAAATTAACCAGAATAAAATCAGAAAGGTCACTTCATACTGATAAAGAGAACAATTCCTCAAGATGATATAACAGTAATAAATATTTATTCCCCAAATGTTGGTCAACCTAATTACATAAAACAAACACTACTCCAATTAAAGTCTCAGATAGATCCTAGTACAATATTAGGTGATTACAACACATCCCTCTACCCGAAAGTCATCCAGACAAACTCAGAAAAGACTCTTCAAGCCTAAAATGTATTATAAAAAAACTTAACAGACATCTATAGAATATTTCCCTCAACAATAGTCAAATATATTTTCTTCTCACCTGCTCATGAAACCATCTCCAAAGAAGACCATATTTTAGGTCACAAAGCAACATTTACCACACACACACACACACACACACACACACACACACACAAATACAAAAATATAACAGATTAAAAGTCTGATTATAATGGAATGAAATTAAAAATCAACACCAAAAAACCTATAGAAACTACATAAACATATAATCATTGAACTATACACTTCTGAATAATGAATGGGTAACAGAAGAATTCAGGAGAGAAATAAAAAAGTTCCTGGAATCAAAAGAGAATTATGATACTGCATATGAGAAACTTTGGGACATTATAAAGTCAGCTCTAAAAGAAAATTTATAGCTGTGAAGCACATACATAAGAAAATCAGAAAGGCCCAAAAAAATAAAAAGTAAAAACACAAACTAATGATGCATCTCAAAGTTCTTGAAAAACAAAACAACAACAACAAAAAAATTCCAACACCAATAAAAGGAAATGATTAAGATAAGATTTAAAATTGATGTATTTGAGAATAAAAATACAAAGAATCAATGAAATGAAGAGTTGTTTTTTCAAAAGGACAACCAAGATTGATAAACCCTAAGCCAAATTAACCAAAAGAAAAAGAAGACTCAAAAGAATAAAATTAGAGAAGGAAAAATCACCACAAACATCACAGAAATTCAGAGGAAATATTAGGAACTATTTTGGAAACACACATCAATAAAATGGAAAATGTAGAATAAAAGGAAATGTTTCTAGACACATACGATATGCCAAAATTTAATAAGGAGGACAAAGAAAACTTCAGCAGACCAATAACTAGAAATTAAACAGAAGCACCAATAAAAAGTCTTCCAATGGAGAAAAGACCAGGACTGGAGAGATTCTCACTTTAATCTACCAGATCTTTCAAGCACTAATTCCAATGCTCCTCAAATTACTCCATGATATAGGAAGGAATTGAACACTGCAAATTCATTCTAAAAAAAGTCAGTATCTTACTCCTATCAAAACCAGATAAAGACATGAAGAAAAAAAAAAAAAACTACCAACCAACATCCCTCATGAGCTTACATGAAAAAATTCTTAATAAAATATTAACAAGTTGTATTTAACAGCATGTTAAGAAGATTGTACATCATGAACAAGCTGGTTTCATCCTAGGGTGGAAGGATGGTTTAACATATGCAAATCAACAAATGTAATTCACCACATAAACAGAATTAAGGAGAAAAATCTCAGGCATATCAGTAGATGCAGAGAACACCTTCAACAAAATTCAGCACTCATTCATGATAAAAAGAAGAAACTAAAGACAGAAAGAACCTATTTCGACATCATAAAGGCTATATGTAACAAAACCAAAGCTAACATCATGAAGAATGGAGGAAAATTGAAAGTGTTTCATTTAAAATTCAGAACAAGACAAGGATGTCCACTCTCACCACTCCTATTCAATACAGTATTAGAAATTTTAGCCAGAGCAATTAAGAAGAGAAGAAAATAAGAGATAAAAATAAGAAAAAAAGTTAAAATTATACCTATTTGTAAATGTCATCTATACTTAGAAGGACCCAAAAAGTTACACCAGATGATTGATAGAGTTAATTAACAAATTCAGTAAACTTGCAAGTTACAAAATCAACACAAAATCAATACTTTCCTATATATCAGAAATGAATCAACAAAACAATTCCATTCAAAGTAGCCTTAAAATATTAAAATATTTAGGAATAAATATGAAAAGGTAAAAAAAATTATAATGAAAACTTAGAACATAAAGAAACTGAAGAAGACTTTAGAAGATGGAAAGTACTCCCATGTTCATGAATTGTCAGAACTAGTATTGTTAAAATGACCATACTATCAAAAGCAATAGAGAGATTCAATGCAATCCCCATCAAAATACCAAGAATATTCTTCACATAATTCGAGGCAAAATTCTAAAATCCATTTAGAAGAATTAAAAGGCCCAGAAGAACCAATAGCCAGAGCAGTTCTAAGCCATAAAAGCAATGCTGGAGGCATCATAATTTCTAAATTAAAATTATTCTACAGAGATGAAGTACCAAAACTGCATGATACTAGCATAAAAACAGACACATAGACCAAAGGAACAGAATAGAAGACAAGAGACAGACCCATACATCCTTGGCAAAGGTGCCAAAAACATACATTGGAGAAAAGAGAGTCTTTTTTAAAAAGACTTCTCAGAAAACTGGTTATTCACATGTAGAAGAATTAAGACTAGACCCGTATCTCTCGCTCTGCATAAAAATGAACTCAAAATGAATCAAAGACACAAGAATTGAACCACAAATTATACAACAGATTCTAAAAGAAAATTTAGGCTCAACACTCCAACATATATAGGCACAGGCAACAATTTTCTCAACAGTACCACAAAGCTCAGGAAATGAGTTAATAAATTAGGATGGCATCAAATTAAAAAGATTCTGAAAGGCAAACAATGAAGAATGTGAAAAGAAAGCTTACTGAATAGAAGATCTTTGCCACCTGGATCTTAGAGGATTAATATTCAGAATATGTTAACTAAAAAACTTAGAACACCAAAAAACAACCCAATTAATAAACATGCAAATGAACTAAACAGACTTTTTTCAAAGGAAGAAACAAAACAGACCAACAAATATATAAAAAAATTCAATATCATTAGCAATTAGGGAAATGCAAATCAAACTACACTGAGATTTCATCTCACTCCAGTTAGAACAGCAACCATCAAAAATACAATCAATAATAAATGCTGGAGAGGATTCAGGGAAAAATGAACAGTCTACACTGTTGTTGGGATTATAAATTAGTATAACCATGGATGTCACCATAGAGGTTTTTCAAAAGACTAGGAACAGAATCAATTTATGACCCAGTTAAACCACTACTTAGTATTTACCCTAAAAATTCAGAGTCAGCACACTATAACAAACCCAGCAAAAATCATAATAGCCAAACCAGGGAACCAGTCTAGGTGTTCATCAATGGATAAAGAAACTGTCACACACACACACAAACACACACACACACACACACACACACACGCACACACACACACACATTCTCTCTCTCTGTCACACACACACACACAAATACACACAATGGAGTTTTATTTATTCATACAGAAAAATGAGAGCATGTTATTTGCAGGTAAATGGATGGAAATTGAGAAAATTATGTTAAGTCAAATAAGTCAATTCAGAAAGACAAGGGTAGTATGTTTTCTCTCCTATGAGGGAGCTAAAGAGGACAAAGAAATATGGGGGGAACTCATTAAAATCAAAGTGACATCAGTAGAGTAGAAGAAAGGAACCCGGGGCAGGGAAGAGGAGAGGGAAGGGGAAAATACTGGGGAATGATAATGGCCAAATTATATTTATTTAATTCTGTGCATATATGAATATGTAAAAACAAATCCCACCATTCATTAAAATGCACCAATAAAAAAGAAAAAAAAATACCATAAAAATTTCATTACACTATTCCATAAGAAGCAACCTAAATTTGAAAATATGTTTTTATTATTATTCCTAGATCAAGGTTTTTAAAATGAGGTGAATCACATGAAAGGATAAGTAATAAAGAAATGACTAATCAAATTAGCTTTATTTCACACAGAGTTCAAAAGGTGCCATGGAACTAAAAACATTTCTAGGTCCTATCCAAACTGTCTTAAATGAAAAACTGAAGAAGGAATGCAAAGATAACCTAATCCAATATGAAGTCAATAATATTTAAATCAACATTTAAAATCTAGGTGTAATTCTTTAGAAAGTATATGATTTGGCATATGTAGTGTTAAAAGCTCCCAATACATGACTCCACAATGTTACTAGTTTATGTTGACATTTTCTTTGTTTTCATGCATTTGTGGTCTCCATTATTCTATGTCTTTCTCACATGTAGTAAAAAAAAAATATCACAAATTCATGTCAATTTCAAAGGTATCAGAAAGCAGCTTTAAAACTCAACAATAACTTTAGGGATTATGAGTTCTCAACAATATCCTCAAAATTTTTTTCCTTAGATACTTTTGAAAACATATTTTTACTCATAAAAAATGTACTGTTACCCATCCAGGGAACATGGAGAACTTCCACTCTTGCTGACCCCCAGGTTTTCCTGTCAACCCTGATAGCCTTCCCTGAAGCTATGGAATATGTGGTACCAGGGTGTCACAGCATCAATATGTGCCCTATCACTTGGTTCTTCTTTTGTTCTATTTATAAAGTATGGCTCACAAAGTCTTTAATAGTGGAAATTTGGTGAAATAAAATCAGCCACAGTCAATTTATGTCAGTAAAAATAATGGTTGGGGGTGACCTGTTCCTACAGGGAACACAGAACTCAGCCTCCTCCTGGGGGTGCAGGCCATTGCCAGTGCAGGTCCCTTTCGCACACATAGTCCCTGTTGTCCTGAAGTATCACCTGCAAGGTGTGAGAAAGCTCTAATGCTTTCCAATGTCTCTATATTATTTAAGATTCTGTTATTTATGTAATCAACCTGAAGCAAATCACAGTGCTCATAAATGGCCAGGTGAGGGCTGAGATGATAGTACATGTCCCTTCCCCAGAGGAGTGGCAAGTTTCATCCTGTAAAATAAACACTTATTGACAGAGAAATAAAAGTAATGATGATGTATCTCCCAGGCTTGTTTCCCAGTGCAGTAGCATACTTGCTGTACTGTACCTCAAAGTATAAAGATGGAGACCTAAAGGAGAATTTTCCCCTCCAAGGAGTTCTTGTGCATATATGAATATGTAAAAACAAATCCCACCATTAAGAAAACAAAGAAAACAAAGGAGAAGAAATGGGAAGACTCACCTCTTCTTGGAAGAGGTTCTGCTGATTCTTCAGGGCATACAAACTGTTCTCCTTGTCCTCATGCTCCAAGTGCTCATCGGGCAGGTGGAAGTAGCCAATGAGGTCTTGCAGACTCAGGCTTACTGACTCAATGGGCAGGTGAGCCAAGGGAGCCTTAGCTTTCTTGCTAAGAGCATCCAGGCCCCTGAAATCACAGCAAACATCTTTCTGTCACTGACCCACAATTTCATGTTACTGCTTTTGATTTATGGATAACTTCCCAGACTTATTTATTCCCTCTAACACTGTGAAGAGCATATGGCAGAAAGGGCCTCCTGTCCTCCAGCAATGATGATGAGGAAAATATCTATTAGCAACTGCATCACACACATAGGTACCACATTATGTCATAAAATCCCCTGTCAGGCGCCTGTCACCTAGAGGCACAGGGCCAATGTTGACAAAACTAGTGGTCTAAATATTTAGAAATCAACAGACTTCATTTTAAAGCTCATCTTATTTTAAAGGATTGAAACTATATCTTCCCAGATTCACAATTCTGACATTTGCTTGTAGTTTTTTTTTTTTTTTTTGAAGAGGAATTCTTTGAAGTACTATAATCACAGCACCAGGTTTTATATTGTTTAATTCCTAGCAGTTAAAAAATATATTCTATTGATATTAATTGTAAAAACTTGCATATTGATTGGTAAATAATATATTAAAGTGCTTTTATATTATTCAAAAATGCTTTTAAATGCTTTCCAATCTAAAAATAGATTACAAAAGATGACTAAGAAGTACTTTCTCACCTTTGAAGCAAAACATTAATGTATAGAAATGGGATAATTTGCTGACTTCACTGAGATTCTCGGTTTTAAAGCTCACAGTTCTGAATGTGTCGGGAAAGTACCTTAAAACATGATGCTTTAAAATCAAAATTATTCCAAGGCTAAAAATTTGTTAAGAAAAAAACCACAGAACAGATACCATAAAGAAATATTAGAACAGCCTGGCTCTAGTTGATACAGTAGTACTCATTAGTCATGACAAATTTCAATGTGCAGAAATATTCAAACTCTTGCTCTCCGCATCAACAAAATTGTATGGCAATATTTTAATGCAAAAAAATGTTTTTGATTAATTTTTTCTGACTATATCAAAACTTACATTTTAGGAGCAATAAAAGGCTTAATAATAAGAATTAGCTTTTCAGGGCTGGGGATATAGCTCAGTAGGTAGAGTGCCTGCCTCGCATGCACAAGCCCCTGGGTTCAATGCCCATCACCACACAAAAAAATAGATTTTCAATAAGTGATGGCAAGGATATGGGGAAAAAGGTACACTCATTCATTGCTTGTGCAACCTCTTTGGAAAGCAGTATGGAGATTCCTCAGAAAACTTGGAATGGAACCACCATTTGACCCAGCTATCCCATTCCTTGGCCTATACCCAAAGGACTTAAAATCAGCATACTACAGTGATGCAGCCACATCAATGTTTATAGCAGCTCAATTCACAATAGCAATGTTATGGAACCAACCTAGATGCCCTTCACCAGATGAATGGATAAAGAAAATGTGGTACATATACACAATAGAATATCACTCAGCTTTAAAGAAGAATAAAATTATGGCATTTGCAGGTAAATGAATGGAACTGGAGAAGATAATGCCAAGTGAAATAAGCCAATCCCAAATAACCAAATGTTTTCTCTGATAAGTATATGCTGATACATAGTGTGTAGGGAAGAATGAAGGCACTTCGGATTTTAAAGAGGGGAGGCAGAAGAGGAGTAGGGCAGATGGGGACAGGAAGGATGGTAGATTGAGACAGACATTATTACCCTATATAGATGTATAAAAAATTTTTATAAAATTTAAAAAATTTAAAAAATAAGAATTAGCTCTGAACTTTATAATGCTCAAAACATTTAAAATGTATCATGATTTACATGAAAATAACATATTTAGAATACTGAACTTCCCATTTATTAGTCTGTAAAAATAATAAAACTGCAACTATTCTAAAGTTTTTGAGTTAAATCTCATTAATTTTGCCAACAGAATTCATCTATCCTCCAGTTTTATCATTTCTATAGATTTCTGTTTATTACAAGAAGTACTCTATAGAATAATACAATTAATATAAGTAATACAAACAATAAATACAATATAAAAATGATACCTACTGATCTCTAAGTCTCTAAGCCTTACTGCATATGATGAAGTTGAAGATTTAAATGAGGCAGAGAAAAGAAAAAAAATACTAGGGATACTATGAGGCTGCAAGCACATTCTTCAAATCATATAAACATCCTACACACACACACACCAAGTGGCAAGTGGGATGGGTTTATAAAAGAAGCAGATAATGATTAAGTGGATAATGATATAATATTGGGTAGGGAAGATCTTTCTTACATTGGAAAACCAAAATGGTTTATTAATTTAGCTACTATTGTGAGAAACTACTTTATAATTCTTTTCCAAACTAATACATTGTAGGAAGTATTTGCAATTTATAGATCATAATAAATTAACACAAAAGATCATTAATAGCCTCTCAGAAACATTAATAGAATCAACAAAAATGGAGAAATATAATCAAGAAACACAAAATATATCCTTTCCCAAAATTTACAAAGGTAAATTTTAAAAAACAAGATACGTGTGCAAATTTGTAAAAATGCATACCTCGATTTTAGTATCTTTGTCATATTGATTTATCTGTATTTGTAATATCTATGTATTTCAAGAAAAATTTTCTCTCATCAAATTTGCAAATTTCAAGAGACAGATGACATCCATCTTGTACAGATCACATGATGTAATGTCATAATATTATCAGAAACCACTCTGGCCATATGTTTGACTTAGCACATGGAACTGCAACTGTTTCAATCATTAGGTGAAAAAAATCAGTTATCACAAGGACCATTATTTTTTAATGTAGTTCAAAACTCATCAAGCATCTAAGCTTCATTATTCTCTCTGTACAAGGGAAGTAAGTAAATCTAGCACAAAAACAAGTTGCAGAGTAATCATGACCTGTAGCTCTCAATTACAAATTGCATGCAGAACTTCTAAAAAGTACATTCCTTTATCTTTCCAAATTTTGCTTAGACAAACAATTTTCAGCAATATTTTGTATTATATTCTGCCAACCTCCTTCACCATATATTTGCATTTTGAAATTGTGTACTTGTAAACCAAGAAAGAAAATGAAAATCAAATATCAAACCAGCAGGACAAGAAAAACAAAAGTACCTTATAAATTTGCTGAGAAGGAAGACAGTGCTCCAGATGACTCAGGCTATGGGTGGTTCTTCGTGCTGAGAACTAGATAAGTTTAAGCTGTCATCCATGTGGCCTTCATGGTGCATAACAACCTGTAAGAAAGCAGAAGTGATGCCATCATTCCCAAAGTCCCCTTTCCAAGCCAGCATGAAGATGATGTGACTCTGAAATTGCTAAGCAATAACAGCAAACAGAATCAAAATACAGGTGGAGGCATCCCAATGCAGTCATGTTCAGATTGAGTAACACATAGTTCCCTGTAAAAACTAGCCTGAAATATATTCACTCAGTATTGTTTTACAGAATATTTCAAGAAATATTGATTTGAATAAAACAAACAGCTGGAAATTTGCACATATCTATATGCAATGAATGATCTGTGGCCTCAGCAAATTGTGAACAAGCTACAAAGGGGAGATTACACATTGCATCCCACACCTCCAGCACCACAGGCTACACAGCAGTTCCCAAGAGGCAGGCTGATCACCAGCACTGACCAATACTTCCAAAGCCTCAAAGCTCAAAATCAAATATTTTTATTAGCTGTTCTTTTAGGCTCTAGGTTTTGAACTTTCTGAAAAGATAACATTAGGAAAGGTAAGTGCATAAATCTAAAGTGAACAGCTCAATGAATTTTACAGAATTAAACATGTAATCAGCATCCAAGCAGGAAGGAAAACATCCTGACAATTAAAAGGCCAGTCCTATACCCTGAGCTCCCTCCTGCCCTACCATCACAGCACTTGCCACTTTCCAGACTCCACAGCATGACTCAGTCATGCACTGTGTGTGAGTAGAATCAGGAAGCATGTTCTCCTGAGAATTTGCCCTCCTCCAGGGGACACTTCCAGAAAAGTAGCTCAGTATACCTGATCAAGCACAGAAACTGAAATTAGTGACTGCAATTAAAATTACATACAACCTAGAAAGCAAGTAAAGAGGAACTTCCAACCAAACTCGATGATACAAAGATAATTTGCAGTCAAAGGCAAGATTATAGCCAGGCACAATTTGCACACCTGTAATCCCAGCTACTTGGGAAGTTGAAGGAGGAAAATGGCTTGTTGGAGGCCAGTCTCAGCAACTTAGTGAGATCTTGTCTCAAAATTAAATGAAAAAAAAGAACTAGGGATGGAGGTCTGTGTTAGAGCACTTGCCTAGCATGTTCCAGGTTTTGGATTTGATCCCTAGCCACATACACACACACACACACACACACACACACACACACACAAACACACACACACACAGACAAGATTATACCCTTCCATACTTTCATTAAGAAGGAATGACCAAAATGATAGAGCTCATTGCTCATTTTAAGACTTTTAATAAAAGTAAACTGAATAAGGGGAAAACTGGAAATAATGAAGAAAAAGGGGAAATTAATGATCCAGAAATAAAGCACTAGAAAGGAAGAATACACACAAAATTTGACTCTTTGAAAAGATAAATAAAATAGAAAGCAAAACTGAAGAAGTTGAGAAATTAATAATATAATATTGTGTGCAATTCTACAGCAGTAAAAAATAAATAAAAGATGATGACTGGGTATTCCAGAGGAAAAAGATGGATTTATAGCAAATTAGGAATAATCAATGCCCTAGGCATGAGCCATCTGATAAGATGCCATATCAGCTTCCAGAATCAGAGTGCCTGAGTGGAAACCACAGAGGGAACTAGACAGTAAACAGAATTAGAATTCTAACTCTAAAAATGACAGAATATTAGGCAAGAGAGTCAGATAAGAATGTGTCAAACATGACTGCTTTGAGCAAGATATATTAATAGCTACCAAATATTCATAGTTTTTCAGTCAGTATTTTTATTTCTAGGAATCCATCCTAAAGAAATAAAAAATGTGCATAAAATTTATGCCCCAGAATATCAGTGCAATGTTGGTGTTTCTCTAATTGATTTTGATATTATAAAAGAAACATATCCATCATAATGGGCAAAATAATAGGGGGCTTACTTTCTTGAAGTTAAACAAGAAAAAAGTCTCCCTATTCAAAAATTCTTATGCAGCATCCCTTTTGATCCATCTCAACTATTTGGGTGCTAAAAGTTGGTACATTTATCCACAGCTGCTATGTAAACATGTACCAACATGTAGAAGGATTTCTTTTCTGTTAAATTGAGATTTGAAACACCCATGTATTGTATTACATTTGAAACACCCATATAATGCATTACAACTTGCTATCATTCCACGATATTTTCATGGATATCTTTCCATGTCAATGAATAACACCTAATACCATTTAATGTTATAACATAATTTTGCTAAACATTTGTGTCTTTTCTACCTTTGGATTATGACAAAGAATGGTAAAATTAATCTTCCCATGCATTTCTTCCTACATGTTTTACTTTATTTCTGTAAGATAAAACCCATTTCTCATTTAAAAAAAATAGTCTACTCTACCAAAGGCTATCTAGAGCAATAATATTTTGAGGTGTGTTAATATACCCTTCTCTTTTGTATTTGTGTTTGTATTTACAGAACCTAGCTCCTGTTTTTCCAAAGATATCCACTTTCATCAGGGAGGATTCAGATTATACTAGGAAAAAAATGAAGAAAGAAAGATGTTTTCAGTTTTAACAACAAAAGTAGAAATTTGGGAGGCCACAGTTGAACAGTATTTTCAGGCAGCAGCTGAGAGGTCATGGAGAGGTGGGGGTGGCACTTCAGTTGTCTGACACACTGAGAGGACAAGGACACATCTCTGGGCTCCCATGACAGCCCTTTCATCCTGGGACAAATGAATGTACCAGGCAGTCCAGAAGTCCAGGCTGGGGACTATGGACTGGTTTTCTGATCCCACCCTGCCTGGGTGCGTGGGGGTAGAGTTAACTGTGTATTCACTGACTGTGGTTTAGATATTTTCTTTCTGGACTGGAGTGCTATCAGAAAAAAACTAGCAAATTCCCACCACTCTTAGTTTGAGGGACAAGACCCCTGGGGTACAGAATTCCTAGCAATATCAACTGTGCTTTCCTAATATAAAGACAAGGGGAAAGTTGGCCTCACACTCCTGTCTACCTCCAATCTACTGAAGCATCCACTGGAGAGTGCCTGAATGGGCCCACAGGGAAAGCACAGGTGCATATCCCTTCTGCAGCTACCCACTGAACTCCACCAGCTTCATCCTGGAAAATAAAGACTTACATGGGCCATCTTTTCACCTCCAGTGAACTCAGAATGAAAGGCATCTTCTGGCATCCTGAGGGCTCCAGAGCAGGAGGAAGGAAAGGCACCAAAGGGAAGGGCAAGTGGGCTGACATCTTTTCAGAGTTACTTCTGGTCTCTCTGCATCTTACCGGGCTCTTAGTGTTACTTATGAGAGTTAACATTTAGGTAACAGCACATATAAGTCTATAAACAACTATATGAAACATAGAAACAAACTAAGTGTACAATAAAGGATAATAAATTGTACAGCATATCAATACAATTAAATAGTATGAGGCCATAAGAAATATAATACAGAAAAATACCACTTATACAATGTCAAATGAAGAAAGTAGGATATACAACTCTATATAGGTTTTATAAATGTGCATGAATTCAAAGTGAAAAACACCAATATTTCCATAAATATAGATTTCTTAGTACAATGAATTTTTCTGTACTTTCTAACATAAACTTGCATTGCTTTCAAAATTAGAACAAATTAAATAGTATTAAAAGACTAATATGTATGTTGGATTTAAGCAATCATAAATGTCCAAATCCTTGATTGTTACAGTTATTAATATGACATTTTCTTGTAAGTTTAATATTAACATGAAATATATTATGAAAAGTTTAGTGAAACAACTTTTCCTAAGCAGAAAATTTAATGTTTTTTCTTGTCTGGACTTATAGGAGACCTTTGCACCACACAGATTAATGTACAAATAAAATGGTCAGTGCCATCTACAAACAAGTGCAAACACAAGTTCCATAGAAAAACCCCAAACTTCAATAAATATTTAGTTTTTTTCTATCAACCCTATGCCATGAAAAGATTGAATTTTAAGATCAATAAAATGGAATTAATTATACTTGGAAAAACTTGTATTTATTTATTCTTACAAAAATACTTATAAAAAGATTACCTAACATCTCTACAAAAAGGGTAAATATAAATATCATATCTAATCCAAAATCTTACAAGAAACATTTCAGGAACTAGAAAGACTCCTACTAAACCAAACTTTGACTTAATATGTCATACACAGGATTTTTATCTTTTCCTCATCTTGTAAATCTACTATCATAGATGTAACTTGAATTCAGGCATAATTGAAAACATGAGGAAGGAGCATGGAATCCTGAATTTTCTAGTAGTGCAACAAAAGCAAGTTAAAAAGGTGGAGGAGTTGGACAGCATTTTGAAGGTGCCTGTGCCCAGATAGGCACAAACTAATCTCAGAAATATAAAGGCAAATCCTTAGTTATAATAGGAGCATGAAGTTTTATCCAAGACAGAAGCTAACCAGCAGTCCAATACAATTCCTATCATTATGCCAAATTCCACCACTTTCATTGCAGACATAAACATGCAATTACCATAAAATGATTCAAAGGTGCTAAGAGAGGCCTGCATAGAAAATTAGAGAAATAATGTACATTAGAGAAAAATTCTACTATGCTTCATCTTCATGTTATGCAATGTGACAAGGGTTGTGATAACTGTCATTGCCGATGCCTGGGAAACCAGGAAGGAGCCTGATGGGTGTGTGGTATGCAAGTAACCAAAGAACTATACACCCAGAGAAACTTCTGCGTAAGTTTCAGCAGCTCAGGAAATTGCTGTAACAGAGAATAATGGATGGAAGAGCAATGGGGAACTTAGAACACAAGTAAAACCTGTAGGTCTTCATTCTTTTTGCATTTCTAACATCAAAGAAAATGTGAAATTTACAGGTAATCCAAAATTTTATTTTCCTTCTTACCTTGGACAATCAGAAAGTAAATAGTTGATTTTGTATCTGCCTTTTCTTTTCCATTAGTAGAAGGCTTTTGTCTTCCATGAACCTTCAGTATTTTCTGTAAGCTGGGAGGGGCTCAGCGGGTTCAAGAGTGGGACCAAATGTAAACTTGGCGGGCTTGGCGGGCACAGTTAGCAGTCAAATAAAATGGGACAGAAAGTGGCCAAAGCAAGCTTTATTGGAATTTGGCTCTCAGGTGAAATTCCCAGATCCCCAGGGATATAGGGACCCGGGAGAAAGTCGCACGTGACCCTGGCTGCCCAGGGTTTTTATAGACTTGGATGGGAGGGGGTCCTGTTGAGTGACAGGTGGGTGTGAAGTGTCAGTGGAACTTTCCATCCACCTTGCTGCGAACTTTCTGGTCATCTTTGGTGGACTGGTCTTTGTTCCAGTCGCTCAGCTTTGCCCCCTACAGTTGCCTAATTTCCAACCTAACATTTTCAAGTTGTGATGTGGCATAGTTAGACAGTTGGCCCCATTTTATGTGGCTCTCACTCCACCTAAGAAAGCAATCAGAACATGGTCCAACAGCATCACATGAGCAGCAGAAATTACAATGTGTGGGTTGTACTATACTTAAATACAAGTGTACACATAAATAACTAAGCTGCCATATTTATAACACACAAGGAAAAGGAAATACACCTATATTCTTAAGGTGCCCTTCCCTAAGTTTTCTGAAAAATTGTGAAATTTTGTAAAAACTGTGTTTACTCTATTTGCTCTAACCTGTCTCTTCCTTTTCCACTGGATGAAAAAAAAAATGTATGTTCAAAGAAGAGGATTCTGGGGATGAAGAGTAGCAAGGGTGTCTGTGTGATTTCTGGAGGTTAGTACATCAGATCTGGGTCAAAGTGAGTTGCAGGAGGACAGAGCCTTATCTTTCTTATAAGGACTTATAAGGTGGGACTGGAAAGGAAAGCCTGGTTAGAGTAGGCAGTGGTTGGAGGAGCTCGGGAACTCTCAGGACACTAGGAAGAAAGTGGCATGAAAGGAGCTTTGCCTATAGATTAGGTGGGTCCGGGTCCTTCCAACACCAAATCCTACACTGGTGCAAAGACAGTGAGTTCCTGGTGACAGTCCAAGAGTGTACTGGATACTGAATCTGGGATACTGAATCAAGATATGTGGGGGATGCAGAGGCATCCAGCAGCAGGAAACCCTGTTTCTCCCTCTCTGGACATAGCCTTTGCCCTTTATGAAACTCAAGAGAGAGCATAAAAGATGATAACAGCAGCCAGGTCCAACTTTTGAACCTGAAAGAGGTAGAAGAGGAAAAGGAGAAGGTGATTTGAGCCAACTTTCAAAGCACTATTCAAGCAGAGATCTTCCCACTCATACAAAGAAAAAATATAGACATACTACTCAGGGATGTCTCTAAAGAGGTTGCTAACCTGACTTCAGGAGGGAGTTAAAAGAAAGAGGGAGAGTTGCTGCAAGGGAAAAACAGGGATCACCCATCCTTAGAACATACAACCTCGACTTGAGGGTCAAAGAAAGAAGCCTTTGTTAGACCAGATTCCTGCTGACAACCTCAAAGCAGATGATCCTCTAACAGATGAGGAAGATGAAGATTTTGAAGAGGAGAGTGATGATGATGATACTGCAGTTGTTGCAGAACTGGAAAACATTTTTTTAAAAGGGCAGAGGAGCAGGCCATGAAGGAACAAGAACAAAAAGCTGAAGAGAGAATTCATATGGAGAACATTCTAAGTGGAAACCCTTTTCTTAATCTCACTGGTCCATCTCAGCTTCAGGCCAACTTCAAAGTTAAAAGAAGGTGGACTGTTGATGTGGGGTTCAAGAACTGCTCAAAAGGTGTAGATAGCCAAAAAAAAAAAAAAATAGACAAAAGATTTATAAATGATAGCCTGCTATCTGAATTTCACAAAAAGTTCATAGAAAAACATATTAAGTAGTACAGTTTTATGTGCTTAAAGACTGTAAAATGTTAAAAAAAGGTATACCCAACAAAATTTTACCTTTAAATTCAATACTTATCAAGTTTTAATATTTGGGTGGATTTGATCAACTGCATATTCATATTCAATGAAACACTATTATTATCATTAATAATACTAAAAGAAAAACTTAATAAAATTACAAATTAATAGAAAATATATAAATGTATACAAACATTTTGTTGCAAAGAATTATGTTGAGAAGGAAAAATATTCCAGTCACAAAAATATAATACTTTGGGTTAAAATTCTATAATGAGAAGGTAACTGAAATGAGAAAGAGGAATCACACACATAGGTTTTATTTTCTTCTTTTTTTTTTTTTTTTACTGTTAAACAAGTTACAGACAAATATTTTTAAAACAAATTTAGGTGAGAATTAAATCACAACATTTTCAACTGAATACTTTGAAAGGAGTGGTGGTGCCATTTTAAAATGTCACTCCTTTAGAACACTGACAGTTATATTCAATGAACCTATCTAAATTAAACACAGAAAAATTCCTGTCCACCTTTCATGTTCAAAATATGTACACATTTACAAAATTACAATATGGAATATCTAACTGAAGCCAGTTGAAGACCACTGAACTATTTTAATTATTTTGTACAATAATATTAGGTGATTACAACACACCCCACTCACCCACAGATAGTCATCCACACAGAAACTCAGTAAAGACTCTTCAAACCTAAAAAAATATTTTAAAAAAGAAATTAACAGGCATCTATACAATATTTCATTCACCAATATTTGAAGATACTTTCTTCTCAGCTGCTCAAGAAACCTTCTCCAAAACAGACCATGTTTTAGGTCACAAAGCAACTTTTATCACATACACACAAAAAAAGATGTAATTCATTACAAAAATTCTGATAACATGGAATAAAGTTAAATCCCAAGAAACCTACAGAAACATTATAAACATATAGAGATTGAACAAAACACTTTTGAATAATGAATGGGTGATAGAAGAAATCAGGACAAATTAAAAAGTTCCTGGAATCAAATGAGAATAGTGATACAACATACCAGAACCTCTAGGACACTATAAAGCCAGCTGTAACTGCAAAGTTTATATAGCTATAAGCACATACATAATAAAATCAGAAATGTCAAAAAAATTAAAAATAAAAAAATGCATCTCAAGACCCTTGAAAAACAAAAGAGACAACAACAACAACAACAAAAGTACTCCAAAACCTGTAGGTGAAAAAAAGGAATTTTTTTATTAGATTTAAAATCAATATATTTGAGAATAAAGATACAAAGAATCAATGAAACAAAGAGTTGGTTTTTCTAAAAAATAATCAAGATTGATAAGCCCTAAGCCAAACTAACCAAAAGAAAAAGACACAAGTTAATAAAATTAGAGAATAAAAGTCACAGACATTACAAAAATCCAGAGGATCATTGGCAACTATTGTGGAAACTTAAACATGCCAACAAATTGTAAAATCTAGAATAAATGGAAATGTTTCTGGACACCAGTAACTAGAAATGAAATAGAAGCAGGAACAAAAAGCCTTCCAATGAAGAAAAGATCAGGACTAGAGAGATTCTCACCTGAATCTTCCAGACCTTTCAAGAAATAATTCTAATGCTCCTCAAGATACTCCACGAAACAGAAAGGGATCAAACACCTTAAATTCATTCTATAGAGCCAGTATTTCACTCATACCAAAACCAGATTAAGCACATGAAATAAAGAAAACTACCAACCAACATCCCTAATGAATTCAGAAGCAAATATTCTTAATATTAGCAAATTGTACTTAAAAGCAGCATGTTAAGAAGATTGTACATCATGACCAAGTTGTTTTTATCCCAGAGATGGAAGAATAGTTTAATTTATGCAAATCAAAAAAAGTGAACTGGAGTCTGGTCTCATGCTCCTTCAAATTCATAATGACAGTGCTGGTTTTGACTGCTTGTCTCAGTAGACAGCCTGTGAGCTGAATGGTCAAAATCCTCCAAAATCTCCACCCCATCTGAGAGAAGGACTGCACATGCCTTCCCTCCTTTCTCCTTTGCAGTACAACCCTAGGTTTGTGCAGTTCTTCCCCACAGTGTCAGGTGCCTCAGGGGGAGCCATTCCACTCCAAGCTGCAGTGAGTATTTTTACTTTCTCCTTTATTATTTTAGGAGTGGGCATTTGACCAAACTCTGGTTAATGAGACAAATAGAAATCTCATGCAGAAAGAGGTTCTGGAAACATATTCTTCTCTCCTAGGAAAGGGCTAAGGGAGAAAGTGGTCTTTCTTCTTCTGGACACTGTCTTGTCTGGACAGAATAACTAGTCCCCTGCAGCCATCTCCCTATGAGTTAACAGGTGGACTGGCAGTCAGCCAAGAGATGCACAGTGAGGGTCGGTGACTCTGGGTCCACTATCTCTGGATTAACAAACTGCCTTTGGGAGTTTCACGAAGGTGACACCAAAACAGAAGGAAGTCAAAGTGAAGAGTGTGAAGGCCAACAAAGCAATTCTGAAAACCATCACAGCCACAAAAAAGAAGTCACATGCATTCAGATGCCTCTGCTGCAGCTCCACAGGCAATGGTGACATCCACAGTGGAGTCCTCAGAGAAGCAAGCTGGGCCACTAGGCTGCCATCAAGATTATCCTTAACATTGAATCTGACATACAGAAGATAAAAGACAGCAACACACTGTGATCCTTGTGGATGAGAAGCCTAGTAAGCATCTGATCAAATGGGCTGGAGCTCTGACAGTGACAGGGTCGAGGTCCACACCCAGATGTGGCCTGAAGGAGATAAAGAGCCCTAAGTCCACTAGCTCCTGATTGTGGTGCTTTGGATGTTGCCAAAAATGCTGGGATCATTTAAATTTAGTCTAGCTGGCTAGGTCTAAACACATTTTGTACCATAATACATATGCACAACCTACCTCTGTATGAGGAACTTAGAAACAATAGTCTCCCACTAGCCTCCAAAAGCAAACCAAAGGATCTATTGCCCAGAGTTGGGAGGTACCATATTCACATTCAGGACTATCTGACTTATTATTTTTTAGTTTTTTAAAGTATTTTGTTCTTGTGCTTTGTGTGTTATGTGGCTGTGGTGCTGGAGATCAAAACGCAGTCACACATGTGCTGGGCAAATGCTCTGTCACTGAGCTCCTTGTACAGTGCCCTAGTTTGTTCTCTTGATGCACACATTCCATGGGGCCACAAAAGGTTTCATAGTCAGCAATATGCAGAAATATTTAGAGACAAAAATGTTCTCTTTACCAGAAAAAAATAAAAGCTAAATACTCAAACATTAAGAAGTGACTCAACTGATTATCAGAAATTCTTGTAATGGAATGTTAAATCATTGGCCACAATTCTATTAAGAAGGGAATGTAGTAGTACATAAAAATTAAACCCAACATAGTAAGTAGTTGACCCTACTTAGCATTAACAGAATACAAATATGCTGTAAGCTGCAGTGCACACACACAGAGGTGTATCTGAATGGTGGATTGCAAATTATTTAAAGTATCCCACTTTTACCTCACAGTATTCTCTTTTAAACTTTTCTATGTCTATTAAATATAGAACAGAAACTTACATTTAAACTTACATTTAAAAAAATAGCTATTATCTACCTCAAAAAAAAAAAACACTACCTAAACTTCCAGTGATACTAAAAATAAAAGTACACTCTATTTTTTACAGATAACATCTTTCCCAATTTTGTCTCCATTCTCTCTACTCTCAGCCTGTCCTCATGTGCAATCACCTTCACCAACTAAGGAAGCCTACATGGCAAGTTCCTCATGACTGGCATGGGAGATGTATTGGGAATGCAGAGCCAGGCAGAAAACAAGCTCAGGGACACTGATGACACACTTAAGGAATGCTTGCCCATTGATCTCTTGGCCCTAAGGATGAGCTGTGACAAGACACCACATTATCTTCCTGACTGGAAACTACAGAGAAACCTGACAGTAAAGGGAATTAGAATGCAAAGTCTAACACCGATAGAATATTAGGAGAGTCAAAAGAAGAATGTGTCAAATGTGAAAGCATTGGGAAAACTGTATTAACAGTTACAGTATTAGCTAACAGGAATTAAAATTCAAAAATTTAAGAAGATTCAAATTACTAACATAAAACAATACCTTTGTTATGGAGTTCTGCGATGAAATTCAGTTGCCGCTTTCTGCAGGCAGGTGGGGGTCTGAGCAAGTTGCATATCTGTAACCCAGAAATGTTGCAGGTCCTAACAATGGTCCATGCCTTGAAGTGTTGCAGAAGACACCAGCAGCTCACCATCCATTTCTTCTTATGAATACGAAGACTTAACTTTGTTCCACTGCATAACAAGAAGCAGACCACACTATACCACTGGAACACCAGACTCTCATCATATTTAGGGGTTTATATAGCCCTTGGTTCACTGCCATTGGTCTAGCCTTATGCTAATTAGGACTTGAAAGAAGGGACCAATGATATTGGTCCAATTTTATGCTAATTCGAGTGTGGAAACATAGTAACGCTATTCCATTGGTCAGATTTTTGAATATTTATAGGAGATTCATTCATAGTGCTTAATCAACATGTGAATGAATGGATTGGATGTAGTTCAGCTGCAAAGCACTTGCCTGGAATTCATCAAGCCCTGGGTTCCATCCCCAGTTCCAGAGAGGAAAAGACAAAAAGGAGGACCTCACCAAAACAAGAAAAAAAGGAGCATGTGTGAATAAGCAATTTTTATCAATACATAAAACTTATTCAAGACAATGTGCATGTCTGCTCTTCAGTTCGACTTACCTCCTAAGTCCCCACCACCAGAAGGGAGATCATATGCCTGCAGACTGGGCAGTGTGGCAGACAGATGAGTGTCAACTTCTGTCAGGATGACTGCAATCCTACCAGCATGTACCAGGGGGACAGCCATCTACAGTTGCAGCATATCAACCCATGTACTACAACAAGGCCACCAGTGACAAGTATGTGCCCTGTGCTGTGCTCATGGACCAGAAGCCTGACTCCATGGACTCAGTGCACTTGGGTCCCTTTAGGCAGATCTTCAGCCAGACAACTTGGTCTTTGGTCAGAGTAGTACTGGGAATGACAGGGCCAAAGGGCACTACACAGAAAGCGTGGAACTGATGGACTCCGCTGATTGTTGTGAGGAAGGAAACAGGGTGCTCTGATTGCCTTTGGGTATACACCAAAGAGTGAGATAATTGGGTGAAATGGAGGTTACATTCCAAGTTTCATGAGAAATCTCCACCCAGTTTTCCAGTGTGGTGAGACTCTATTAGAGTCCAGAAAAGTGAGACAAAGTGATGCTGGGAGTGGTTGGCTGAGAAGGCAGGAGAGGAGAGGCAGGCAATCACATACATCTCGTCCTGCCTTCCTACAGTATGGGTGCATTTGTGAATCTCAATCAAGTTCAATTGAACAGATTGTAGAATATTTCTTCTAGAAAACCAGAGAGAAAATATTGCAGATTTTGGGCCATAGGCCCCTTGCTGCAACTGTTCAACTTTGTTACATTCACTGCAAATGAGGCCTTGACAACCCCTCAATGCACCAGGTGTGGATGTGCTCTAATAATTTTTTTAATGGACAACAAAATAGTTATTTCACATAGTGTCTCTGGTTCATCTGCAGTGTTCTTTTTTCCTGTGGATTTAAGTAGAAAATCTGAGCTGGAAGACCTGAAAATACAAGTGGAAAGCCTCTGTGGGAACAAAGTATGTGATGTACATACTCCTGTGTATAGAGGTTTGGCAAGGTGGCTGGTGAGGGAGCGAGGCAGTAGGGAGGAAAGCAGAGAGAGAAACAAGGGCCCATCCTCTCAGTCAGGGGCCATGTTACAGTTCCAATAGGGCCCGGAAATGACTGCCTGCATTTTCCAAAGCTATGGTGATTCTGGTCAGCAGGTGTTACCCAGGGAGTCTTTCTGGCAAGAGCAATGTCTGAGAAAATAGTGGAGGCTGTGTCCCTGCCCTTTGTCAAATTCTCTGTGTGACGCTGTTTGAATCCCCTTTCTTCTCAGGGCTTCTGCACTGTCCCAATCTGCAAGTAATGTCTGGGGCCTTGGGGGTGGGGGGAACTGGTCTTCAGAGTCCCGCCAAACCACGGCCCTTAGAGTTTCCCATGCCTGGTCATCTGTGCTGACCCCACCATGCCATGCCCACCCTGGAACCTTCCCTGCTGCTGCTCCTTGGGTGGATTCGCCACACCCCCTCTACCGACCCACTCTCACCATTCCTGGATCTTTAGGTCTCTAACCCACAGCCCAGCCTGTAATAGCAATGAACCAGCTGGAAGGGTGAGATTCAAGTTCCTTGCAAGAAGGAGCAGCTCAGGTCCCAGTTTCCTACACAGAAACTGGGACAGTGCAAGGTCTGGCCTGCATAGCTACTGACAGTCCTGAATGCAGTGCAGCCCTACAAGCAATGGATGCCCTCAAGGGCCACAAAGTGAAGTGGGTCCCATCCTCAGTGGTAACACTGCAACCATGGTGACTGTCATTCCTGAGAGTCCACCCAAGGAGTAGCAGTAGGGAAGGTTCCCAGGTGGGCGGGGCAGGGTCAGCCCAGGCAGCCAGGCATGGAAACCTCTAAGGGCTCCAGGTGAGGGCACTCCAGGGACTGCAAGGGAGTCTATGGTCCCTGAAATATGAGACCAGAGCAGATGCATCTGTGAATGCACTTGACACAGCAGGGACTTCTCTGAAGTGTGTGGTCATCCAATGGCTAGGACTTGCATCCTCCTCCTCCACAGTCACCAGTTAATTTACCCACAGCAGGGCACAGGTGTACAGAGTTTCTAAGACTGTCACTGTGGTTGTTCTGGTCCTGCACAGACAGAAATTTCTTCAAGCTTGGGACTCTCAGTCTCTAATACATGGTGAACTTTTGCAAAGAGGATATTTAAGAATGTTAATATGAGGTGTCACCTCACACCCAGCCCCTGCCCTTCCAGAGGTACTTTTCACAAGATAACACCTTCCAGGACCACCAATCCCCTCATCCTGCTAGTGTGCACCCACTGAATGCCACGATGTTGGTAAGGTTGGTGAGGGAATGGAGTTATGAGTGGTATCATTCTGATATTCAGTGCTTGGTGATCAAAGTCTTGGAGAAACTTAACCTGCCTGTGCGAGTCAAGTCCCAGGTGTATGTTGGAATGGTTACATGCATCACCAGCTGCCAGGCTTCTGAAGCCACCTCCAGGGCACAGGCATATGTGGCAAGCATACCCAAACCCAGTCCTGGGATTCCCTGAGAGGCCAATTTCCTGGAGGTCAGAAAGTGTAGCCAGCTTGAGTGATTGGCAAGGGAGTGGGCTGAGCTACTTCTGATGAGTTGTGGGTCTTGACCTCCAGGCTTCAGTGCCTTACTCCAACTCCACTTTCCTCACTGTCCCTGAGGAGCCATCATGGCAGGTTTCTTTCCTGGATGGGGTTTGTAAAGATTGAAACACCCTCATTAGTCAACCTCAACTGGAATTCATTGTTGTTTTTCTATATTAGGAAAATTTGCAACCAAAATCACAGAGGTTTCATCCCTTTGCAAGTCAAAGACATCAAAAACAACCAGGACAGGAGCATGAGGAAGGATCATTACCTGCAGCAAGGTAGGCGAGCACTGAAAAACTGCCTAAGCAGTGTGTCCTGAAACAAAGGAAGCACGGGGCTGTCATGGAGGACCTGTGCAAAATCCTGCTGGAGAGGACTCTTATGTTGTCTAGAGGAGGGCACATTCCTTGGCATGGGCAGTCCCAGGCCATGCTTCCTCATACATTTCATGTTTCCAAATGGCAGAGAGCTTTACACAGTCGTTGCACAACTATAATCCTAGTTCCACCAGAGGCTAAGGCATGATGATCCCAGGTTGGAGACCAGTCTCAGCAAGGGAGTGAGGACTTCAGCAAGATAGTGAGATCTTGTCACAAAAGATAAAATAACCAAACAGGAAAGTTCAGGGGTTGAAGCTCAGTGCTCAAGTACCTCTGGCTGCTAACCCCAGAACCAAACCAAACTGAACCAAACCAAACAAAAGGCAGATGGTCTTTCTCTAGGGCAGAGAATTGAGCATTCTAATGATGAGTAAACTTTACCCTAGGCCATCTAGTGGAGTGTGGGGGATTGAACTAGTTTAAGCTCTTCCTTTCTTTTCCTTTTCTGAAACACCTGGACATCTTAGAGGAATGTTAGCAGTGATAAGTTCCATAACTGGTAGCATAGGTATTTATATTTTCCTCCCACAGCACTTGGATTTGCATAGGACAAGCTGGGTTGATATTTCTGATACACACTTTCTAGCTCTGTCCACTTTTGTTCCTGCTCTGAAGCTCAGGTTTGTTGTCTCGTGTTGTGGTGAGCCAAGTGCTTACCATGGGTTGACCCCTTGAGGATTCACATCAACAACAGGAACAAGTCAGCCAGTGGCCATCCCATGACAGATATTGCTTGAATGTTTGGATCCTCCAATGAGAGTCCTGTTCAAATGCACTTAGGAGTCTCAAAGTGTTATTGGCAAGTTCCATTTAGAAGCTAGCCTAAATTCCAGCTCTTGTATTTCCAGGTAGATCCATTGAGCCAGTGGGTAGGAACTACAGAACTCCTTGACTGGACAGCAACAGAAATGATTTCCAATTGTCATAGTCAAGCCAGCAAAGAAAGCAGGGAGAATGATCAAAGAATCTCAGAAGTCCAATGGCAGATCGCCTGAGCCAAGCCTGTATCTGGGAGCTGGGTGAGGTCAGCAGGAGCGACCTTTTCTGAGCTGCTTGCTGCACCCTGTATAAGTGTCATTCTCATGAGGGCCCTGCCTTCAGGGTGACAGAATGGACAGCAACACATTCTTCATATGACTGGCTACAACTCCATCCTCTCTTATTTTGAAGGTGCAGATGAGTGCTGGGTGCCTCTGTTTAGCCATTTTGGACACTCTTCCCTTGTTTTTCTTTTTCCTTCTTTAAACTGTTATTTTATTACTATGAAAGAAGAGACTAAGCTTTTGAGAGATGATTCTTTGCATCTATCACAAATATTTTACTAAATTTCCTTCAAAGTTTAAAATGATGGTTAAGAAAAATTGCAGTACTATTTAATATTACTCAAAACTGGCTAAAAGATACTTATAATATTTAGTTCATTAAAGAAAACTAATATCAACAATAATGGAAATAAGGACAATAAGATTTAAATATTGTCTAAAGTAAGAATTTTATAAGGATCATTTTACTATATTAAGAGACAGAAGTGCATAACAAGTACAACTAAGGAGAAGCAAAAAAACAGCGAAAATCAAAAGTGTCTACAGTTTTTTTTGATTATTCAAATGGTTGGGCAATGGAAAAGGAAGAAAATTTGCTTAATTTTAACTAGGCAATGTAAAAATAGTATCAGTACCATGACTTTGAAAGATGAATACTAAGATGAAATAATTTAGTTATAAAAATAATAATAAAAAATATGAAAATATGTAGATTCTAATTAAATCATTAATCATTTTTATTGTCTCATATGTATCCTGGCAATATGTGCTTCATTCTAGAAGAATACATGGCTGTTGAATCATTGCTATTCCATTAATTCATGACTTTCGTATAATCTAACACTCATAATTTTTGCCTCTGATTTCAGTGATTCTGAAGAATCATATCTCGAATTTGTTCATTTGTGCTTGGATCTATATTCTAACTAAAATTATTTGCCCCCGCCATCAGTGTTCAGCACCATGCCTCACAAAGCCAAATACCAGAACACCCTAGAAGATTTAACTAAAAGAACACTCATATTTGCCCCAGTCCCTGACAAGCAAGAGACCATGGACCCTGTCTGGGTGTCCTACCCATTTAATTGCCTGGAGTCAATGAAGTCCAACAAATGGGGTCATTTACTTCACACCATTACCTGATAAGTTCTTTCAGACCCCAGAGGGCCTACCACATGGAATACAGTAGAACTAGAGTTATGAAAACTGAAAATTCATACAAAGTTGTAAATGCCTAGTTGAGTGTACTTGACAATTAACTTCATATAAACTCCCTTCAAAACTTCTCTGCTTCTTGTAAATCCCCCTTTCCTTTTATTTTAACCATATTTTATTATTCTATATTATTCACCCCCTATTTAATGCCCGGCTCTCCTAATGACTCCTCCCTGTTCCTTTAAACAAAATGTTACCTTGCACTCTCCCTTGGCTCCACCTCTTATTCTTTTTCTTTTCTCTTCTAGTTCCCCTCTTCTCATTTTGCTCTACCACCTAGTCTATCCTACAAGTAATCTTTATTTTTGTAGTGCTTTTGTATGACTGTAGTTTGCTTTACTTAAGGGCTATATGTAAGGAAATGGACACTTAAGGAAGGAAAATGAAAAATTAGCCTTGGTCTTCATTATGTACAGAAGAAACTTGTTTCAAAATTACTAGTTTAAAAATTCCCCACCCTGCCCTCCTTGAATACATATCAAAAGCACCCTGTTTTCTACCTTCCCAAATCAATGAACCAGACCTATTTCCATAAATTACTAATGTCATTATTTAACCAAGGACATGAGTTTGGCCACAGGTCTGCTCACTTCTCCCTTGTTCTTCCTCTGCTCCATCTACCCTGGTGTCAGGGACCAAGAGGAAGTTACCATTCCAAGAATGTTCGATGAGCGGCAACCCAGGGAACATTTTGCATTGCCTCGCCCTGCGCGGACACTTGCAGCTGACGGCTGACGGATTTGCAGAGTGCACCCCTCCCCCCTCCCGGCTGACAGTTCTAATGATATGGCACCATCCCTTCTTCTCTTCCGGGATTTCACCTTCCCACCAGTGCGAACTTGCACCCTATCAGGAGCCCAATAGAAGAACACAGCCAACCAGCCTGCACCTCGTCATACCCCTCATTCCCTCAGGATATAAATACCCGTGTGAACAATAAAAATTTGCAGCTTGATCAGGACTTCTGTCTTGCTGTCACTCCTTGTGTCTCTTGTCTCTTCATTCCTTCTCTTTTAGGTTCGCCGTCCTCGTTGATGTCTTGCGGGTTGGGACAGTTGGCACCCAACGTGGTTGACTGGAGTCTTTGCCTGAGAAGCCAACGCCATCCTCCGGGAAAGCCTTTGCCAAGAGGGATTCGTGATCGCCTTGGCTAACGCTGCCGAGAGTCAGATCCAGGAGGAGAGTGAGGCCGGTGCAAGGTGAGTGATACACCATGGGACAAGCAGTTTCGTCACATGATTTGTTTCTGTCAGGCCTCAAGGAGGCCCTCAAGACTCAGGGAGCACATGTTAAGAAAAAGTACTTAAAATTATTCTTTTCATACATAGAGGATTTGTGTCCTTGGTTTCCCTTCAAGGGTACCATTGACAGTAAATTGTGGCTCAGAGTAGGAGACTGCCTCAATGACTATTACAAGACTTTTGGTCCTCAAAAGGTGCCAGTCACCGCCTTTTCTTATTGGAATTTAATTAATGAGATTCTTAAAAGTTCGCCCTTTTACAGTGGTACTTTAAAACTTGTAAAAATTGGGGAGCAGGTGATGCAATCCACCTCTCACCCCCCCTCGGCATGCCCTTTGGTTAGTATTCAAATGCCCCCTACTCAGTCTTCTCAGGACCCTGGGACCCTCCCAGACCCCACCTTAGCAAAGGAGTCCCCTAAAATTCCCCCTAAGATTTATCCAGTTTTAAATCCCCATGATGAGTTGACCCCAGAGGACGAGGCCACCCTGGAAGAGGCAGTGGCTCGATACCATTCTCTAGACCTGCCACCTCTTAAAAATCCACCTCCCTCTTATATACCCCCTGCCTTTTGTGCTCCAGCACTTCAGGGACCTACTGCCCCCCAAGACATTTTTTCCCCGCTTCCCTTGCCTAATCTAACCCCTTTACGCTGAGTCTCTCCAACATAGGCAGGAACAAATCCAACTTTTAAAAGAACTAAAAGCCCTTGATGCCGAATTTCGCTCACTAGCCTTGGGCACGTAGTTAACACAAACTGGCCCAAGACCCCTTAATACTCATAGGGTGAAGCCGTGCGGTCAGCCCATTCTTCCCTTCCCAGTTACTCGCAGTCAAGCAGATCAGCCCGCACAGACTGAGGCAGAGGGTCTAGAAGAAGGTCAGGAAAAGGAATCAGGGGATGAACAAGAGGTAGAACCAGAGGGAGAACAAGAGGAGGACCAGGAATCAGGGGATGAGGAGGAGCCCACCTCTGGACAGAGTGGAGCCCTTGGTTCTTATAAAAGACTGAGCCTCTGCTTTCTTGAAAGACTTAAAAAGGCTTGTGCTCAGTATGGCCCAACTGCACTTTATACACTGGCCTTACTAGAAAACCATAGTACACAATGGCTTACCCCTAATGATTGGAAATTTTTGGCCCGAGCCACTCTCAGTGCAGGTGACTTCCTGTTATGGAATGCAGATTTTAAGGAATACTGTCGGGAAACTGCTCAAAAAAATTCAACCAAGTCTTCCTCTAAATCCTGGACCTATGTTAAGCTAGTGGGCAATGCGCCATTTGATACTAACCCTAAACAGGCACGCTTCCCTACTGGGCTCCTAGCACAGGTTCAAACTGCTTGTGTACATGCTTGGAGACGGCTCCCTCAAAAGGGCTCGGCCACCACCACCCTAGCAAAAATTCGTCAGGGTCCTGACAAACCTTAGAGTGACTTTGTTGCCCAGCTTAATCTAGCTGGGGAGCACTTACTTGGACCAAGTGAAAATAAGAGGTCCTTTGTAAAATATCTTGCCTTTGAAAATGCCAACCCAATATGTCAAGATGTTCTTCGGCCACATAAAGATAAACGGGAACTTTCTGACTTCATTAGGCTGTGTGCCTGGGTGGAAACGGCCCATGCCATGGGTCTTGCCATTGGCGCCACCTTCACCAAGGCCCTTCACAAACCTGGCCCATGTACTTGCTTTACTTGCAAACAACCTGGCCATTTTGTGTGAGAGTGCCCAACAGGGAGACTGGGTCAAAGACCCATATCTCCTCAAACAGGGGCTAAACCACCTCTGCTCACCTTTGCCCTAAATATGGTAAAGGTCACCACTGGGCCAAGGAGTGTAGATCCAAGACCAATGCCTTTGGACAGCCTATCCCCTCTCGCTTCTCGGGAAACTCCTCTCGGGACCAGCCCCTGACCCCAACCGCCCCCAGAACAAACCCAGGGGCAATAAGGTTTGTTCCCTCTCAGACTCCTGACCCAATCCAGGCCCCCTGTCCTTCTCCACAATCACCTCCCTCCAATGCGCTACCCCAGGCAGTGCAGGGTTGGACCTCTGTGCCTCCACCAATACAGTATTAGACTCTATGCAAGGACCCCAAATAATACCCGCTGGGGTTGTAGGCCCCCCCACCTCATATGTGTGCTCTTATTCTTGGGAGAGCTTCTACTACCTTACAAGGTGTTCCGGTCTTTCCTGGCATCATTGATAATGATTACACTGGAGAAATTAAAATACTGGTCAAAGCTATTAATGGAATGGTGGCCATCCCTGCCTGAACAAGAATTGCACAATTAGTACTCCTTCCCCTCAATTCAGGAAACAGTCCCACTGCCCAAAATTCACCATGAAACACGGCCTCCTTAGGTTTCTCTGATGTGTATTGGGTCCAACCTATCTCCCACAAAAGACCCACTCTTACCTTATTTATTGAAGGAAAGAAATTCCAGGGGATCTTAGATACTGGTGTGGACGCCACAGTTATTTCTCAAAAATATTGGCCATCAGGTTTGCCCCTCACCTCATCGTTAACTGACCTCAAAGGAATAGGACAATTAAAAAATCCCCTAATGAGCTCTAGGGCTCTCAACTGGACTGACAAGAAAGGAAATAAAGGAACTGTTACTCCCTTCGTTGTTCCTGACCTCCCTGTTAACTTATGGGGACGAGATATTTTGAGTCAAATGGAAGTTATTCTTGCTAGTCCCAATTCTATAGTTACTCATCAGATGCTTCGTATGGATTTTGTCCCTGGTACAGGCCTTGGGAGGCTAGGACAAGGACAGGTTGAGCCTGTACAGCCCATACAAAAAACAGACAAATTTGGACTTGAGTATTTGGATTTTTAGTGTCGGTCCCTGACCCTCCTGTACCCCATGTAGACAAAATTGTTTGGGAAACTCAAACTCCTGTGTGGGTGGATCAGTGGTCCCTTACCCAAGAAAAATTAGAGGCTGCCTCCATGTTAGTGCAGGGACAGTTGACAGCCAGCCATGTGGAACCCTCAACCTCACCCTGGAACACTCCTATTTTTGTTATTAAGAAGAAATCAGGCAAATGGCGCCTTTTACAGGATTTGCACGCTATCAATAAGGTTATGCGCCCGATGGGGGCACTACAGCCAGGCATCCCTACACCAGTAGCTATTCCTAGGGACTATTATAAAATGGTCATCAACTTAAAAGATTGCTTTTTTACTATTCCTTTACATCCTGAGGACACACCATATTTTGCTTTCAGACTCCCCCGCATCAATTTTCAGGGCCCTATGCAAAGATTTCAATTGAAGGGCCTTCCCCAGGGTATGGCTAACAGCCCAAGTCTTTGCCAAAAATATGTTGCTCAAGCAGTACACCCTGTGAGAGAGCAGTGGCCACAAGCTTATATATTACATTATATGAATGATTTGTTAATCGCTGCACCTAATACCTATGATCTTAACAATTGTTATTTGGATCTCTATAAGGCCCTCACTGCCTTGGGACTACAGATAGCTCCTGATAAGGTTCAGACACAGGACCCCTATACCTACTTGGGCTTCAAACTTCAAACTAATCAAATTCAAATCCCTAATATACAATTGCATGTGGACCATCTCCACACTCTTAACGATTTCCAAAAATTACTAGAGGATATCCAATGGCTAAGACTATCTTTAAAACTACTTACCTATGTTCTTTTGCCTCTTAATGATATTCTAAGGGGAAATTCTGACCCCTCTTCTCCTCAAGAACTTACTCCCAAGGCACGGCAAGCATTAAATCAAGTCACAGAAGCCATCGCTCAACAATTTGTTACACAAATATCTTATAACCTTCCTTTGGTTTTGGTTATATTACACACCCCTCATACACCCATGGGACTATTCTGGCAGGGGGATTCACATTTTAAAAATAAAGGTTGTCCCTTGCTTTGGGTTTATTTGCCCACCACATCCTCTAAATTTATTGCTGTCTATCCTGCTCATGTAGCTTCTATCATTATTAAAGGTCGCCTGCTTTCTTGACAACATTTTGGCAAAGACCCTGATAGCATTTTGATTCCATACACTAAGGATCAGACCCAATTTTTACTACAGACAAGGGATGAATGGGGTATTGCCCTATCAGGCTTTTTGGGAACAATTGATAACCACCTTCCCAATGACCTCCTTTTGCATTTTGCTCAATTACATCCATTTATTTTTCCTCGGGTTACTCGGAAGACTCCTATTCCACAAGCCCTTACTGTTTTTACAGATGGCTCCAGCAACGGCCGTGCAGCCTTTGTTGTTGATAATCAGCCCACCATCTTTGACACTGCTTATCCATCAGCACAGCTTGTAGAATTGTTTGCTATAACACAAGTCTTTATGACATTTTTGATAAACCTGTTAATATTTATACAGACAGTGCTTACATTGCCCATTCTGTACCCCTATTGGAGATTTCACCTGCCATTAAGGCTTCCTCCAATGCAGCCTTTTTGTTTAACCAGCTTCAACAACTAATTCAGGCTAGAAAACATCCATTTTTTTTAGGACACATTAGAGCACATTCTGATCTTCCCAGTCCCCTATCATGGGGTAATGCTCAGGTTGATGCAGCCACTCCTTCTATTTTCCCAATTCTTACTGGATCCATCCAAGAGGCCACAGATTTACATAACCTTCACCACTTAAATTCTCAGAGCCTTCAGTTACTTTGTAAAATTACCAGGCAACAAGCAAGGGAAATTGTAAAAGCATGTCCTGCTTGCGTATTCTCCCTTCCTATTCAACACCTGGGTGTTAACCCTCAAGGATTACTGCCCAATCAAATTTGGCAGATGGATGTTACTCACTTTCCTGAATTTGGAAAAACAAAGTACATACATGTTTCCATAGATACCTTTAGTGGCCTTATTTTTGTATCACCGCATTCTGGAGAAGATACCAAGGATGTCCTTTCTCATCTTGTCTCAGCCTTTTCCATAATGGGAAAGCCAGCACATATTAAGACAGATAATGGCCCTGCATATACCAGTACCAAGTTTAAACAGTTTTGTGCCACTTTTCAAATCTCTCATTCTACTGGAATTCCATATAACCCTCAAGGTCAAGGCATTGTGGAACGTGCACACCTTACCTTAAAAACCTGGCTTACCCGCCTTAAGGCCTCTTCCCTTGCATTTACCACTCCCATGGATTGCCTTAATCATGCATTATTTGCTCTTAACTTTCTTACCCTAGACAATGAAGGACATTCGACTGCAGACAGACATTGGCATCCCTCTTCTAATTCTGCTCGCCCATCTGTTATGTGGTGCAATCCTTTAACAAATAAATGGAAAGGCCCAGATCCATTCCTCATTTGGGGATGAGGCTCAGCTTGCATTTTAGATCAAGAACAAGTAGCCCCAAGATGGTTGCCAGAACACCTGGTTAGACAGGTCAATGATTTACCACAACCCAGGGACGGAAACCTTCCCCCTGAGGATCAATCCTCCTCTCTTACAGATGTAGCTGACAATCTATGCGAAAAATCCCCCAGTTAATGGCAAACCTGCACCCTGTTCTTGCACAACCTTTCACACTTCCTTCCATAGTTCCTGTTATTCCTTAGCTCAAACCTGTTCCTCAGGGAGTAAAATCTATTTTACTACCACCTTATTAAGGTCTCATCCAGGATCAGTTGGAGGGGATTGGTCTAATACCCCTGGAAAATTAAGTGTTGCCTCATGTCCTACAGACTTAGTAGGGCAAACAGTTTGCTGGCCTACTACGGCCCCCCTACATGTGTCTGATGGAGGAGGTCCCCAAGATCTTAATAGAGCCAAACAAGTCCATGAGAAAATTCAACGGATGTATGAGGAACTGCATCCTAGTCTTTTATACCCCCCACTAGCACTACCTAAACACAGACCTTCTGAGATAGACCCTGCCACTTACGATATTCTTGAGGCCACTTACGCCTTGCTTAATCGGTCCAATTCTCCCTTGACTGCAGATTGTTGACTTTGCTTACAGCTAGGATATCCCACTCCATTAATTATTCCGATTGATTATAGAAATGACTCAGCTGCTACCCTTACTAGAAAAATTGCTGAGAATGTAACCTATCCTAATACACCATGGTCCAATTTTACCAGTGAAAATTGTCTACCAACTCCACCATTTTTGGTACAACCATTCATGTTTTCCAATACTACTTGCTTTTTCTCACCTGGCTATAATAATACCTGGGATTTAAATGTAGGGATTATGACATTAGACTTAGAAAAATACAGATGAGCCCTGGCTGATAATCCACTATGGACTGGATTCAGTGGACTCCTTCCCTATCTCCTTCCCTTCCTAGGTCCCCTCCTTTGTTGCTGCTTATCCTATCTATAGGTCCTTTGATATTCAACAAGATCATGGCTTTTCTTAGAGCTCAAATTGAGGCTATACAGGCGAAACCTCTTCAGGTTCATTACCATTGACTGGAGATGATAGATCGTGATGGTGATCTTAAGAGACCATCACCCCTGTGAACTGAACTGGACAGCCAATGAAGGGTAAGATACGTGAGAGTTCATACCAACCTAAGACAGGAAATGAGGGCTAGAACCTCATTATCCAATGATGGGTAAGGATGTTGCTCTGTCAAGGACAACCTAAGACAGGCTCAGTTCCCGAGGGATTGTCACTCCAGCTCTATACCTGTCTGGGCAGGCCACGCGCCCGCCTCGCCACATAGCCTCTATCACTCCCCTTAAAATATGGCTCACAGAATATGGTCAATGATTTTTTATAAGAAAGGGGGAAATGTCAGGGACCAAGAGGAAGTTCTCATTCCGAGAACGTTCAATGAGCGGCAACCCAGGGAACATTTTGCGTTGCCTCGCCCTGCATGGACACCCTGCAGCTGACGGCTGACGGAATTGCGGAGCGTGCCCCTCCCGCCTCCTGGCTGACAGTTCTAATGATATGGCACCGTCCCTTCTTCTCTTCTGGGATTTCACCTTCCCACCAGCATGAACTCATCTTCCCGCTGGCACGAACTTGCACCCTATCAGGAGTCCAATAGAAGAACACAGCCAACCAACCTGTGCCTCGTCATACCTCTCATTCCCTCAGGATATAAATACCCATGTGAACAATAAAAATTTGCAGCTTGTTCAGGACTCCTGTCTTGCTGTCACTCCTTGTTTCTCTTGTCTCTTCATTCCTTCTCTCTTAGGTGCACCGTCCTCGTTGATGTCCCGCGGGTCGGGACACCCTGGTCCTGAATTTTCACAGTCCTAGTCAAAACTGAGGTGGGCAAATAAAACCCTTCCAGCTGATAGCAGCCTAAGTTATAATGTTTAAGCAGCAGATCTCAAGTGGCACAACCAAGTCAACAGATAAAATGCACAGAAAGAACTGAGATCCTCCATGTACCTTGGGTGAGGATTGCTAACATCCCATGATCCAGATGTCCCTAGTGTACCTTGCCATCAGGGTCTGTTTGTCTCAGATTCATTCCACACCCTTCCCCTACTCTGCTTCCTTGGTCCCCAGAAGCATGCTCTGGCTGAGTGACCAATGGAGACACTGGCTGGAGTGAAACAGAAACCAATGTGTTCCTCCCACTTTTTATTTTCCTGCTTTGCTCATGAAGGTGTCTATTTTTCTGGGGACCTTGACTAATCTATCTTCTTAGGTGCAACCACCTTCCTGAGAGCCACCTACCCACACACCCCACTTCCTTAACACCCCACCGCACCACACACAGTTAGCCCCTGCCTACACATCTGAACTTTCCTTTCTGCCATCCTAGTTAAATCCCTATCATTGCAGGAACTGCAGACCTAACTTTCCTCCACTAGAGGAAATCCAAGGGCAGGATCTGGAATCAAGCAGGCCCGGACTCAGTTCAGCAGAACTGGAGCTGCCACCAGCACCCAGGATCTGTGCCAACTCCAGTTCAGTCATCATAAACTGACCAGTCAAACCACAGAATTCTCCCCAGAAACTTCCCTAGAACTCCCTGGATAGAGACCAAGGAATTGGAAATCTCATGAGTAGGTATGTGAGATTGTATTTGAATGTATATATACATATATGATTTTCCTTAGGAGATGATCTGTGTATTTAATTGATTTCTAAAAAGGAACACAGGCTAAGAACTGATGAAGAAGAAAGTGACTACAACAAAATTTCAAACTTCTGCACAGTGAAGGACAATGTCAACAGAGTGAAAAGTCAGCCTATGAAATGGGAAAAAATTTGCAAGTATCTGATAACAGGTTAGGATCTAGAATATACAAATAACTGTTATAACTCAACAACAAAAAAAACAAACCAATTGAAGAATAAGCAAGGAACTTGAATACATGTTTCTACAAAAACAACACCAAAAACAGACATCCAAATGGCCAAGAAGTCACTGAAAAACTGTTTAGCATCATGAATGTTAGGAAAATGACAATCAAAAACACAATGTATTAAACACCTCCCCTCATGTGATATTTTCTATTAAAAAAATGAAAGTCAACAAGGATGTGGAGAGATTAGGGTTCCTGTGCCCTATTGTTGGGATTTAAAATGGGGTAGCCAAGAAGAAAAACAGCATGGCAGCTCCTCAAACTAAAATAGTTTTCACAGGATCTAAAATATCCAAAGGAATTGAAAGCTGAATCTCAAAAATATATTTGTTGGCTTTGTTCATCACAGCATCATTCACAATAGCCAAAAGAGGGAAGCAACCCAAGTGTCCACTGAAATTTGAACAGGTAAAATGTGATATACAGATACAATGGAACATTCTTCTACCTCAAAAAGGGAGGCAATTCTGACACATTAGAATGGTGAAACTTGAAGACATGATGGCAAGTGAAGTCAGTCAGTCACCAAAAGACAAATATTGTGTGATTTCACTTAGGAGAGTTACCTAGTTGTCAAACTCATAGAGGCAGAAAATACAATGATGGTTGCCAGGGAATCAGGGGAGCAAGAAACAAATGGGTAGTGATTGTTTATAGGTAAGGAGTTTCAGTTTTGTGAGATGAAGGGAGTTTTGGACATTGTATATGCAATACCCTGAATGTAATTAACACTACTAAACTATATGTTTAACTATGGAACCAGCGTAGATGCCCTTAAATAGAAGAATGGGTAAAGAAAATGTGGTATATTTACACAATGGAATTCTACTCAGCCTTAAAGAAAAATGAAATTATGGCATTTGCAGGTAAATTGATGGAACTAGAGAATATCATGCTAAATGAAATAAGACAATTACAAGAAACTAAAAACTGAATATTTTCTCTGGTAAGCAGGTACTGATCCATAATGGGATGGGGGTATAGGAAAAAATGAAGGAAATTTGGATTGTGCAGAGGAGAGTGAGGGCAGGGTTGGGGCAGTGGAGATGGGAAGGACAGTAGAATGAGAAAGACAATATTCCCTATGTACATGTATGATAACACTACAGGTATGACTCAGCACCATGTACAGCCAGAGGAGTGAGAGGTTATGCTCCATTTGTGTACAGTATATCAAAATGCATATTACTGTCATGTATAACCAATTAGAAAAATTTTAAAATGTGCTGATGGTAAATTTTATCTTATGTACATTTTGCCACAATTTAAATTTATTTTTAAAATTTTTAAAAGAACATACTACCAGCCATATGCTTGAGAACCTATTTTATAGTCTAAAATGATAGATTAAGAGAGATTAGATTTGGATCACATATGTATTTCCTTTTTCACAATTTGAGTAAATCCTTGGATAGGGGTTCCATTTGCATAGCTAGAAGGTGTACAACTGGTCAAACTTTCTTAGATGATGATGGCTTTGAAGTTGTGGTTTGGAAATGCTGACTTGGCTTCAGATTTTAATAGACATCACAAGGCAAGTGGGCTTATTGCTGTGTAGCTAAGGCCAGTAGCTCTGCCTGCTGGGGAAAAGGAAACAACACAGAGGAATCAGAGAATCCTTGTGACCTGTGACAGGTCAAACAACTTCTTTAATTTTGGATCCTTTGTCTTTAAAATGGTCATATAATGCCTGTCTTCCCACATCATAATATGTTACAAGGCTCCAGTTAGAAAATGTATACAGATATACTTTATAAGCCGTAAACAGGATACAAAAAATATGGTACAGTAATTCTCACTTTTGATCCTTGGTTTGTGTTCTCTCTCAGTTATTTTTATATGACTTTTCCAAGTCAATCTGTTGTCTGTTCTATTAAATGAAGCAACTAAGCACACAATAAAGAACACATAAACCATGAGTAACAACCTTGTGTGAACTGTCCTCCCACCTTCGTATTAGTGTACAGGCATGCATCTCCTTACTGTACTTAGCTGCTGAGGACCTCTTTACTTGTGTCTCATCTATCTACCACCATACACCTTCTCAGGTATTAATGTACCATGTAAAATAACCGTCATTGCAAACCATCAACATGCCATACTTTACAATATCATTCCTTAATAATTCTTGCCTAAAAATATCAGCCAAGAGCCAGAAGGCCTTAGAGGAGAACCTATGAGCTAGATATGTTCTTGTCCAAAGGGGCCAGACTATACCCTGAAGGATGGGGAACAGAGGAGGTATTTATCCTTTAGGTTGAAAGAATTCTGAGGCAATAACTGAAGGAAGAAAGAAATGATGAATGGGGTAGAGAACAGTTCTACAGGAGAGAGATCTAAAGGTTGCAAAGTTATTAACCAAGAAGTAAGACTAGATTTATCACAAGTGAAGGACCAAAACAGTCAAATAGAGACCAGGAGAAGGCATACAAAATGGCCCACAGTTTGGGTAGCAGATAACTTGGACCTGCGTTCTGACTCCGTGACTACCTTGACACTTCCTTATCATTAGGAAGGATACTTCACTCTATCAATCTTCATTGTCCCATCTTTAAGAGAAGATATTAGTAGCATGATCTCATGGAGTTTCTTGGAAATGAAAATGAGATTATATGCCTGAAACATTTAGCAAGTTCTCAAAAATTGAACATAAAAAATAAACTTTGGCAATATGTTTTTATGTCTTAACCACACACAATGCAAATTCTAAGTGAGGTCTTTGCAGACTATCCAGATCATATTGATCTTGTAGGAGTCAGACGGACATTTTCAACTGAGGAGTTTACAGCTCCATCTCTTCTTCAGGAGGTCATTTGTTCTATAAATGGCAACACTTTGGTTGCATTCAAACAGCAAAATAATGGCACCTTTATCTCCTGCTCTAAATCCTTGCCTGTTCCTTGGGTACAGAATAAATCACATTTAACTGCCAGTATCTGATCATCTAGAATCAATAATGCAGTGTACCATCCAGCCATCCATGCCCTCTGCTAGTCTCAGAAACTGTTAGGTTGGAATTTATCCTGCATTAGAGAACAATATCTATTGGCAAAGGAAAATATCAAAGTCCACTTCTAGCCATTACATATTCCAGATGAATGGAAAGAATTTCCAGATCTGCTATTGAGAAGCAGGCTTAGCCACTTGTGAAAGCAAATCCTGTGGTCTGGGGAAGGCAAATGGATGAAAGCAGCAGGAGATTCACAGTTACTAAGTTCCAAGGGTCTGAAATGCCCCAAAACACACCTCAACCCACAACTTCAGATTGTGTGTTTCTTCTTTCAGTATGAACCCAGGAACAATGTTGGTTCCATGCTTAATTTGGCAGAAAAAACACTGTCCCTCCTGTTAAAAAAAATCAAGGAGCTGATGTGAAGCAAGGAATTTATATAATTTTCCTCTCTCTTGCAAAATTTGATTATATTCCTAGAGACAGGAAAGGCCCATCCAGGAGCACATCTTTGATAGGCTTTCTAAGCCACCAGGAGCCATACCTCTTCTACCTGGCCTGTATACCCCAGGATCAGGTGTCTTGCAATTATAGCCCAAAACCCACCCCAATCATTCAAATAGTCAGTCCTAAACTCTTCACCCTGCCCCTGGAGAAACCCCAAGAAAGGTTATGACCTAACTCTTCCCCTCACTCCTGTCTTCTGCTTCCTTACCACCCTGGTGACTCCCATGTAGTCCTGTAAAGGAAAACTGTGGCTCTTGGACCTGTGCATAAAACAAGCATTTCCCTGAACCTCTCCTCTGTCTCCTTTTGTGATCTTACCTGAATGACCATCTCACAAAAGAAGACAGGACATTTACAAATTTGACTATTTTTTTTAAAGGAGAAATTGCCTTGATGGATAGCATCAAAGGGCAATTCAATCTAGTTTTCTTACAAAAAGACCAAGAGACATATGTAGAGTTAACTGTGGCCTCAATCAGGTAAACTCTGTCCTTTTGTCCAGATAACCTTTTCTGCAGCTCTAATCTAATAATTCATTATTACTTTTTTATAAATTGAACCCAGGGCACTTGATCACTGAGTCACATCTCAGCCCTTCTTATTTATTTATTTATTTATTTTGAGATGGGGTCTCACTAAATTACTCAGGACCTCATTAATTGTTGAGAATGGCTTTGAATTTGCAATCCTCCTAACTCAGCCCCCTGAGCAGTTAGCATAACAGGTGTGCACCACCTTGCCCAACCTCATTATTACCTTTTAAAAACTATATTTCTTTCATTTATTTGACTTAAAAAGGTCTATATTTTCTTTGTTGCCCTGAAAAATACTTCCTTCTTTTATATGTAATAAGATAATCTCTTTTAAACTTCAGGGTACCCCCACTCATACTAGCAGACCCAAATTTAATCAACAAATCTATTTCCATATATTTTGTCAACGTGTTTGCTATATTCTCTCCAAACTTGAATTTACAGATTTAACAATCCTAACATTTCACTCTGTTTTGATAGAAACTCAAGTTGGTGTTTCTTTTCATCCATGTCCTCCTGGTTTCTGGTGGTTCTAGTTTTCTATTTTGGACTCAGTGCACACTCATTATATCTCTGCTAAGGTCTCAGTGTGAAGTTATTATGCAGGAGCTGGATGAGCCCTGCATTTACAGAGCATCTCTCCCTTTCATGCCCATTTCCATGGCCTTTTTGGCAACTTTAAAAAGATAAGCAACTGCTAGCCTGGCAGTCTGGATCAAAGCTCTAGGTTCATTTTTCACAGATGTTACAAAAAATGAATTACTTGTATTTTCCACATTAAGGCTTCTCTGCCTCATTTTCAGAACATTAACAGAACCTTAGGTTTGTTTTCTGCAATAAAAGGCTACTAGTGATTTCTAGAATCCCATGGTTCTTTTTGCAAAATTGGCAACTTTAGTGTGTAAAACCTGAATGACCCAGTATCCATTCCTATCTGACTCCACATTTTGCCTTGCTGATTCAAAGAAATGCTCATGCAATTCTAAGTTTACATTTCCTGACATTATTCTGCTCTCTTCTCCATGATAATATATTTTCCAAAGTCTTTATTTTTTTTAAAAAGATTTTGGCATGAAACCTAATTTATGACTTTTCAAAACTCCAATACATGTGGCCAGTAGTTGTCACTTATCCAAATAATGATGACAATGATCATAGCTAGCATTGGGAACTGCTTACCATGTACAGGGCAACTTGTTAAGTGATTGTGTGCTTAATTTATTTCAATCCTTGCCACTGTCCCCTGAGATAAATACTATCACCATTCCAAGTTTAACAACTTGACTGAAGTCACCTAGTTTACCAGTGGCAGAGCCTGGAGGTGAATTCAGAGGTGCTTGACAGTGTTCACTCTCCTAACACATCTCTGGCCCTTGGTGGCTTATTTAACTTTCCCACATAACTGAGCTAGATACTCCAGCTTGTGTGAAATATTATGAATCTGTATTGTCCCAGGTTAACATGAAAGCACTCAAGTGTATTTAGGTGCTGAATTTCACTTATTTCACTTACGGTTGGATTGGATCAGGAACATTCTTAAATCATCTGCCACCATTAGCCTTGTTTCTCAATGATTGAATGTCAGTAGAAATGATTATAAGAGTTGACAAAAATAGGTCAAAATTATAGGACAAAGGAACGCAAAATTTGTTAGACTTTGCTGCTGTGGGCAAATATGATTCCAGTGTGCTGAACATACTGCTAGCAAACAAATCCATAGGCAGGATTTGTTGGTACTTTATTATTTTTTTCCTATGGCTCAATTTCAAGAGTAAGAAGACAATGGGATTACTGTCCAAACACTTATTGTTAATAATATGAATTATACTTTTAAAAAATGTTTTATTTTATTTGTTCTAATTAGTTGTACATGACAGAAGAATACATTTATACATTTTGATAGATCATACATGAATGGAGTGTAATCTCTCATTTTTCTGATTTTACATATTATAGTATCACATTGGTCATGCAGTCATACATGTTCATGAGGTAATAATGTGTGTTTGACTTTACTATCATTCCTTCCCCCAGACCCCTTCCCCTCCCTTCACTCCCCTCTATCTAATATAAAGTAACTCTATTCTTCCCTACCCACCACTCTTATTGTGAATTAGCTTCTTCATATCAGAGAAAGCATTCAGCCTTTGGTTGTTTGGGTTTGGCTTCTACAAATTATACCTTCAAGGACCAGGGTAGGTGCCCAGATACTGGCCAAGCACAAGAAAGTGGTACTTGAAACTTTCAGAGAAAACGTTAAGGACCAAGGAATCACTGACTAAGAATGTCATACCAATGTATATAAATACATATAAACTGAGTCCACTGAATTGAAAGCTTTGAACTTAACAGGTAAGATAAGTTAGGGTAAGATAAGAAGGGTTCCTCTAAGATTGCTCCTTTAAAACAGGCACAAATGAGGACAATGAGATTATTAAAAGAATTAGTTTGAAATGAACTGCAAAAAGAAACCTGATAGTGAAAAACAGCCAGACAGCAGTGAACTGGTATGAATTTCATTTTAGAAGTATTTTTATCCTCAACATCATTAGCTCTGTGACTGAATCAAGAAGAACACTTGAAAATTAGTTACATGTCTATTCAAAAATGATTAGCCAATACACACAGGCCAAGAAAAGACTCATTAGCTGAGCCTGTTAATGCAAGAGCTCTGAGGTCATATAACACCAGTGCAAACCTTAGTCACCATTGGGAAGAAATGGTGGGCAATGAAGAAAGGAGGGCTGATGGAACCTGCAAGATATTTATTCATTTCAAGTGTTAGCCAATGTCACCAAGGTTGAACTAGCTCCTTGGAAGGAATGATAAAATACTCATCAGGAATAGGCTTTTCCATGAAGAAAAAGAAAACAAAACAAAAAAGTAACCCTAGAGCTCATCTCTGAGTCTGCATTATCTATCCTTATTGCACTTGCAGTATCAGGAAAGAGAAGAGATCAGAAGGAAGAGGGGGGAAAGAAGAACTATAATAGGACAACTCCTGTTCTTCACCTAATGTCCTATCATATTCATGGTGATCCTCCTACCTCATATACTTGTCTTCACAGTGCTCATCAGTACCCGAACTTAGCATGTCCCTTTTATCTATTTGCTGGTTCTCAACTTCCCCCCATTGTAATGTAAGCTGCATACAGAGGGGGTGATGTCTCACTGCAGCTGTGTCGCCAGCTCCTAGAACAGGGCCTGGAGTAGTGGGCTCGCAGTACATATCTGAGAAGTGACTGCATAAGCTGGTGAATTGATTAGTTAATTAATTAATTAGCTGGGGCATCAAGATTTCTTGTTTACTCAAAATAGTGATATGAAAGTGGGAAGATGTTGACATTACTCCCCCAATCCTCGGCCCAATGGAGGATCACTGTGTTAAGCACATGTGCGTACACACATGCATGCACAAACACACACACACACACACACACACACACACACAATGTTTGTTTATGCAAAGAAATTCAACCTCAAAGGAGAAATTATTCTAATAGAAGTGGAGAGACAGGAATATGTAATTTTTTAAAAAATAGAGCAAGATTTCATCCTCTGCAATAATTAAAGAAATAAAATTAAAGCAGTAATGAGATATGAGTTTTTAAAACTCTTTGATTTAGATATAAAAGAAAGAAATACCTATTTTTGCAAGGACACAGAGAGCTGAGTGCTTTTGTGTGCTGCTGCAGGACTGTCAAGTGTCAGGCATGCTCTTCACTCCAAGTCATCTCAGTAGGGCTGTCAACCATGGTGTCCTTCCTTCTGCCATGGAGCTAAGCCATAGATGGTCACAGGATTCAACAGAAGGAAGATAGGAAGTTGTGCTAGGGAGACTAAATTTTCCTCTTTGGCAAATCAGTACAGGTGTGTAAAGGAGTTGTGTTAATTGAGACAAATCAATGAGAAGAACTGACCCTACACCCTTCAACTGACCACAGATACCACATCTTCCATAGATTTCCAGGGAAGGAGAAAGAAAAAGAACCCTGTCTTCTTTAATAGGCAATGATACAAAGGATATAATATCTAAAGCAAGAAAAGAAAATTAGCCTGTAAGTATTGAGTTCCTCCCAAAACAAACCCTATAGAACCACACCATCATCTAACATTTCTGTGAAGAAGAGATCAGGAGAAAAATGCCTCATGGACTAAGTGCCAGGAACAGTGTTCCCTGTGTCAGTTTCTCCCTTGAAAGTCAGTGGTTTTGCTTTGTAAGTTAAAATAGATACTTATCTATCAATCTATTCATCTATTAATATCTATAGACATACAGATATATATACAAGAGAAGGCCTGAACAATTTGGTGGTTTGTATCAATATTAAAACAAATTTTAGATGAGTTTTAGTTTGGTTTGGGCGAGCAGCAGTTAATTAGATAATGACTCACATTTTACTCAAAGCCTTGTGCTAAGGTTCACGTTTTACTTGCTTTTTCACTGCTAAGACTAAAGGACCCAGTCAGAATAATTGTACAGGAGGAAAAATTTATTTGGAAGCTTACAGTTTCAGAGGTCTTAGTCCATAGAAGGCTGTCTTCATTTCTCCAGGCTCCACATGAGTCAGAACATCATGGCTGAAGAGTGTGGCAGAGGGAAGAAGCAGCTCAAGTGCTGACAAGAAAGCAGTGAAATTCCACTCTCCAGACAAAAAACATACCCCATAGCCATGCCCTTAATGAACCACTTCCTCCAAACTCACCCCACCTGCCTTCAGTTACCACTCAGTTAATCCCAATTAGGGATTAATTCACTGATTGTGTTGTGGTTATAAACCAATCATTTTCTCTCCAAACCTTCTTGAATTGCCTCACATGTGAGCTTTTGGGGGAAACCACATCTAAATCATAACATTCACCTATTTTCCTAAGATAATTTCAAGTAATTAAATGGAAGTATATTTATATGCATTTTTATATATAACTTAAAGAGAATCAAAAGCAGTATTCAGAATTTCTCAACAAACACCCTCCTCTGAAATAGCATACATCAAATGCCATATTTATAAACAAAACCTAAATTCTGAATCTAACCACTTTGGGTGATGTAAAAGTCAAAATTTCAAGTCCCCAGAGCTTAGCTGGTGATAAGAGGGTGATCGTAGTTTCATCACTTTTAGGTGCCAGGATAGATTTTAAATTATTTTGGGTATGGTTCTGAGTTATATTTAATGTTACTTTAAGATTTATGAGTTTATTTAATAATTTTTTTCTCCATTCTTCATTTTAGGAATTTGGGATTGGGAATGGTCAAAAACAGAAGAACCAAGGTCTACTACAGAGTGAAAGATCATGCAAAGACCTTATTCCTGTTTCTCCTCCATGCCCTTCTCTAAAAATAAGAGAATAATCTCCTAAACATGTCTTAGAAAAATAAAACTTTGCTTTCATTATTAAATCTGTAGTTTTTGTAGTTTCAGAATCACTTGGTTCTAGATCTGCTTTTCTCAGGTCCTTAAAGTTTCAGGTACTTACTTCATACTGTGAGAGACAGAAAGGAAAGGAAACCAGTGATTTCTCTCATATTCATGGGAAGATCAAAAAATTTACCATTCATACCAGAATATTTTGAAAAAGAAAGAAGGCACTTTTAATAATTATACTAGGACAGTACACAGGAAAAGTTCCTCAGACTCCCATCCATTTCCCCATAAACCTTTCTCTCTGATCATCTTGTGGCAGAGAACCTCACCCTGAGTCAGTAGTACACTTCTTTCTCTTTTCAGTGAAGACTGTCTTCCTTCTTAGACTAACCTGGTTTCTTCATGTCCTTCATATGGTGCCCAAGGATGTGATGCAAGCTAGTTTTTCTTTGTGTTGTTTTCATGACTCGGTGAAATTTTTAAGGTTTCCTGAGGAGTGGACTTCGTTTTGGTCTCCTACCTCTAACGTACTTATCCTTGTAGAGTGCCAGTCATTGCCATTGATGGAAATAACCTAGAAAGGTTGTTTGTTTTGTGATTAGAAACAACCTATCCACTTAAAGTATAAAAATTGTCTACTTTACAAATAGGCCAATGGAAGAAAAAAAATGTCTTTTAGAGATGTTCTGAAAAGATTTTTTAAGTGTTTTAGAAATATCTCCCCTCCATGCTCTCCCAAAAGTATGACTATGATTGTTCAAAATAGTGAATTAGTATATACAATTTATTTATTTGTTTATTTACTTATTTATTTATTTATGGTACTAGGGATTAAATCCAGAGCCTCACACATGCTAAGCAAGTGCTCTACCACTGAGCTACATCCCTAGCTCAGATTTCATTTTAACTACTAGGTAAGAAGGTACCCCTTCTCCTACCCTGCTTAGAGCATAAGTTAATTTCAGAGTCTTCCAAGAATTACTGAAGTGTCATTGGACTCAATGTCAAACTCCTTGATCAAGAAATAATGGGTTCTAAGTGGAAATTCTTTCTCCCTTGGGGAATTTTTATGTTTTCATGTGACATAAAAATATAAAATGTTTTATCACAGGATATTTCTGTTGCATTTCATTTATCTGGAGGTGATATTTCACATAAAATTATTTGTATCTAGGAAGAAAAATACTTCTATATTATTTTGATAAAGGAATTCTGATCACTAAGCCTGATTCTATGACCTGAACTTAAAACTGAAGATTCTTGTAAGTCCAACAGAGACTTTCAGGGAATGGTTCCTCTTGTCCTGTCTCCCCTACAGCATCCAGCTTTGGGTCTGGTGTACAACAGTCTTCTGCACAATGTGCTCCTTGCTGACTGCATAGGGTGGGAGGCAGGCTTAGACACCTATACTCTGCAGCCTTCCTGAGGTCATGGTCATTGCTATTTTGCCTTTGCTTTTTGGCATTCTAGACTCCAGTGCAACCCAGTGCTGGCACTGAAGTCTGTATTGGATCACCTGTCACAGTGGGAACTTTTTCTTCACATTATCTTCATCTCAGCTCAAGTTCCACAAATGCTTCACGCATATAAACTCTGAGAGGCTTCTTCTCTGTCTTCTTGAAGATTTTTTTTTTCTGTGCAAAATGAAAGCTTATTCTGGTTGCTCATTTTTGAAGTAGTTCCTAAAACACCTACTGAAATTGGGGCTAAAACAGGCACTGGAGAGAGGCCTGGATAAGTGCCTTTCAACAAGTAACATCCATTAACTTGGAAGCCATTTGTAAGCCATATTTTGAATTTATTGGCTTAAAAATCAGAGAGAATTATAAGAAAAAAATCCTTGCAATATACAGGGATGATTAGGTGCTTCCACTCTGGAGCCAAATAGCCTCAGATTGAATCCCACATCTCCTCATAACCTTGAGCAGTTTTTGCATTTGTAAACTGGAGTATGAGCATATCTATTTTGTGGTGTTTGTGTGGGTGTTTGGGTGGTTGTGAGGAATCAGCAAGTAATAACAGGCTCAATGTCAGCACTCAGAAATGTTTAAGTTTTATTATTAGGACTTCTATTTTTCTTTTAATATACATATAGAGTATGATATGTAATATGTACATAATGTATGATACGTATGTACATAATGTTCTTTATACACACTTATATGTATTGCCCATGTTGAATTATGAAGTTCAGTAGAAGTTAGCCAGATTTAACAGGAGGAAGTAGGAGCTGTAAAAGTAGCATTAGAAGAACTGAATGGTGGTTCACTAGTGTTAGGCTGGAATGTGTATCTGGGGAGAGGGTGGGTTGCTGGAAAGAAATCAAATGAGTCCAAAAGATAAATAGAGACCAGACAAGCTAAAGCATAATAAATAAACCCTAGTGAGGAGTTTGACTTTTATCCTAGGAACAAGCCGGGAGCCACTAAATGTTACTTTATTAAGTAGGGGAATGACAGGATCAGTCAAGCACATTAGAGAAAGATTCTACTACTTTTGCAAAGGATGAAGTAGCAAGGGCTGGAGGATGGAAAGGAAACCAGTATTCGATACTGTGGATAGAATCTAATGCTGGTAGTCTGGACTAAGTGATCAACTGTTTCCCTAAGTCGTACATGGAGGCAGGTGGAGAAACCCTGCAAATTTGATTCCGGTGGTGAAAAATTAAAACTGCCTGATACAGATTCCCTAGTAGGTATGCCTCTCCCTAAAGCAAGTGAGATCAATTTGGAAGTTGCATTAAACCCCTGAGGCCTCTAGGGTGCCATTAAACTTCTGCTTCAGCACAGTACATGGAATGGAATCTCAGTCTGAACTCAGTCAGTAAATGAATATAACTTATGTTGAATTCCAGCTAATGTACAGTCTTAGCAGTAGCATTAGTCTGGAAAGTCACTTGGGTACCATTTGGAGTACTGAACTGTGATTTACTTGGTCACACCCTAGTGATTCGTATATGCCAATATAGCTTCCATGGTCTTTTCTACTTAGTTCCAAGAAATAACTTATAGAATAAAAACATTAATCTTAAAAACATGTTTTCTATATCTTATTAGTGTTCTTGGTGAATAGGGATTATTGAGGTCAGTATTTACTGCTTAAAAATGTCATTTAAATAAAAGTAGCAAGTCATAACCTAAAAATGTGTAGTTTAAATGAAAGTAACAGGACAAAACCTGCAGAAATTTTTCCTATCAAGTACATATAATTGCTATAGTTAAAAAAGCATACTCTTATTCACAAGAAATTTCAATTTTATTTCACAAGGAATTCATAAATTCTCATTATTTATAAATTTATTTTATATATGATGTCATTATTAATAAATTATTCTCTGATATACAAATACCTAAGGAGTCATATGCCCATGAAATGTAATATTTAAAAAACAAAATAAAATTAAATCATCCTGATAAGTCCTGTGAGGTCCCCATTCATGTCATAGTCACATTTTTACTCCCATGAAATCATCATTATGCACCTGATATTTGATATAGTTTTGATAAGTATGTGATTGTCACATGTAAATGAGCTTACTATGGAACACTGTCTATTGAGGTCCTGATGCTTGTGTTGAATTATTAGTGTGAAAACTCTCTTTTGTCTGAGATGGGTAGTCTGTGGACTTTGAACAAGGAATGTACAAGTAAAGAAGTCTCAAATTTGAGTTTCTGTGATGACCAAATTTGAAATTACCTTAGAAAGTATTTTCCCTTCTCAATAAAAATAGCTATTTCTTGGATCGAACTTTCAAAGTTCATAGATGCTTAATCAGTAAATAGGAAGAGAATTTTAGATATGTAAAGAGAATAAGTCATACTATTTAATTTGAGAAAGTAAAAAAAGGGAAAAATACATGAATATAGTGGAGAATTTGTAAAAGGTTTACTGGAACACATAATAGCAGTGCCTAATATCTGTGTGATAGCATGTTCATTGAACTTTCTAAAACGTTATCTTATTTTATGTTTACAAACCGTCATTTACAGATAAGAAAATTGTATCTTAGAGTGATTAGGTGACTTGTCCAAAGTACACATAGCTCACAAGTGATAAAACCAAAATTCTATTCTGTGTTTTCTGACTCTTGAGCCTGTAAATAAATGTTCAGTAAATAATTTACTCCATCCAATGGGATGGAGTAGATACACCAGAAATAAACTGTGTAAGTGGTCAGATGATTTTTTAAAAGAATGCCATGACCATTCAATGAGATGCAACCTTTTAAACAAAGAGGCTGGGAAAACTCATAAGCATGTGCAGAAGGACTGAACTAGACCCTTATCTAACACCATGTGCAAAAATGAACTTGCATTGGATCAAAGACCTGGAACTGTAAACCTTTAGGAAAAAGTCCAGGAAGAAACCTTTGTGACTTTGGATTTGGAGGTGTCTTCTTGGACACAGGGGCAACACAAGAAAACAGACAGTCTAAAAATTCATACACTGAAAGCCACTATCAGTAGGAGATAAGACAGTGTCTAGAAGGGGAGAGAATATTTGCAACTCTGCATCTGATGAGGGATTAGCACCCAGAGTATGAGAATGCCTGTAACCAACAGCTCGATCAAGACGTACAAAGGATGTGAACAGACATTTCTCCAAAGGCAGCCCATACACAGCCCTGTGCTCACAAAAGCTGTTGACATCACTCCCTGTCCTCAAGGAGATGCAGGTCAAAACCCATTCAGGCCTCAGGAAGGCTGCAGGAAACCCCAGGAAGAGAATTCAGCAAGTGCCAGGAGGAGGTGAAGACATGGGACCCTGGGCACAAGGGGTGGGCATGTGAAGTGGCACCACTGCTGTGAAACATATGGAGAACCCTCGTTTAAAACAGCATTGAAGTGGTCCCCCTCCTCCACAGGTTCATCTTCTGCAGTTTCAGTTACCTCTGGCCAACCATGGTCTGAAAACATTGAATGGAAAATTTCACAAATAATTCATAAATTTTAACTAAATGTTATTGTAGTACATTGTTATGATTTTTCTGTTGTATTACTAGTTGTTATTAATTGCTTACTGTGCCTAATTTATAAATTAGGTTTTATCACAGGTACAAATGTGCTGTGTGGGAAAACACACCACGTACAGAGTTCATACCGTCAGCATGGTCAGGCTCCACTGAGGGGACTTGGAAGGTATTCCCCTGCAGTTGGGGGAGACTACTGTACTGTGAAGTTCAGCAACTCCTCTCCCAGGAACACATGCACAAGAAGAGAAGGCAGGGTCCTGAAGAGATGTTTGTATCCAGGTCCTCTGCCGCATTATTTACCCTCACTAAAGGTGGAAGCTCCTCGGTGTCCACTGACAGAAGAACACATAACCAAATGTGATAGATGCACACATGGAATAAAATTAATCCTTTTTTCTTTGTTGTTTTGGTGCTGGGGATTGAACCCAGGGGCACTTAACCACTGAGCCACATCCCCAGCCCTTGTTCACTTTTTATCTAGAGACAGGGTCTTGCTAAGTTGCTCAGGGCCTCACCAAGTTGTTGAGGCTAGCTTTGAACTTACATCCTCCAGCCTCAGCCTCCCAAGTCACTTGGATTGCAGATGTGTGCCACTGTTCCCAGCTAGTATGATCTTTAAAAAGAAAGAAAACTTGACAAATGCTCCAAGTCGCATGAACTACAAAAACACGTTGTTAAGGGAAATAACAAGGCATGAAAAATACTGCAGGATTTGGCTTTCGTGAAGAACTTAATAAAAAGCATGGAAACAAAAAGTGGATGGTGGTCATGGAGGTCTGGGCAGGAGAAAGGAGCAGTGGTTATGTAAGGTCATGGCTTTTCAGTCTCACAAGACAAAAGTGTTATAAAAGTAGCTGGAGCGTGGATGCACAGCGATACAGTCGTTCCCAACAGTTAGACATGACTAGGATGCTGGATTTATGTTACCTGTACTTTCCCACAAGAAAGATTGGAAAAGAAGCCACAGGGGGAAAATACTCCTGAAATGGAATAATAGCAAAATAATAGAAGAAAATAATAGAAAAAATACATCAAAAATTTCAGGACATAGAAATTCAATATGCCATAAATTAGTTTCTGGTCAAAATTATTACATACTTTTAATATATGCATGGGTATTTACCTTTTTTTCCTTAGAATTTATGGTCAGTTCTTTTATTGGTTTGTGATTTCCCTTCCTTCCCATCTCCAGTGTAGTGTCCCTGCCCAGCACCATTCCAAACTGACCAGTCCTTCCCTGGTGCCATTTGTTCTATTTATAGTGTGCCCATCTCACTGGAAAGATTTCTCCACTCCTTACAACAATATGGAATATAGGTTTCCAGGTTAAACATCCACTTCGTGTTAAATGCTCAGTGTATAAACCACAGCAGCCACTTAATAAATACATATCATATTAATGTGTACATCGAGTACAACGTCACCATTTTGAAAAGTAAGAAAGATTCCACCATCAAGCACAGTTATGTTGCAATTTCAATACACTTGCTTTTTAATATCAAATACAAATGGGTATATCTATTTTTTGTCTTTTCTGTTTTATCTTTAAAATCATGAGGCAATACAAAATTTTAAATCTGAAAATTTTTAAATTTGAAATTCACGTACTGTTTTGTACTTGAATCATAGAGGACAAAATAAGAATATTTGCTTTCCTTTTAGGTCTTGAGTTTCATTCTCTCCATGCTTTGAAAACATCAGGCAATCATCAGATAAATGACCCCAAACAGCTAATGGAGGTAAAATTTTGTTTGCACTATTCCAATTTAAATTATTCATTTACCTAAATGCACTTATTTTTATCATGTATCTCAACTCTATTCTTTTTACCAAAAGAAAGCTTATCTTTTGTTTCTTTTATCTCTATTAAATTATGCATTTCATCTGTCCCTTTTTTCCTTTTGAAAATCATGTTTCTAGAAAAATTGAAATATTGTGCTTTACATGTCTGAATTTTTAGTTTTAGACTTTCAATCACTAGACTCTCCCTGAATCACCTCGCCTTGTTCTATAACTAGTGGCCTTGAGAGCCTCAGGGATGAAGCCCTCACCCAAGTGGTGGAGGCTGCTGAGTGAACCTGCTGCAGCCAGCCCTGCTCTGTCCACACCAGAATAAGGTGGTTGGGCATATGGGGACACCAGTGTGTTTGCTCCAGGTCACGGCAATCATCCTCTACCCGGATCAGAGTCCGTCTTCTTGGGGTAACCAAGGCAGTCACTTCTGACCTCTCCTCTCTCGACCAACAGATGAGCATCCAAACCCCGAGCTTTGGTCAAGGCCCTCTTCCATTGTCCTCTGTGGAAGCTCTGAGGCTGCCCATTGGAACTTTCAAGACTTTCATGATGGAGAGATATGAAACATTGGGTACATTCTCAAGAGCAGTGATTCAAGACCACAGCCTTGTTTGCCCAGAAAGCATTTGGAATGTTTATCAATACAGAGTGAGAATAAACCCACATGACTCTGGGGGACAAAAGAAAGGTACACACCAACTCAGATCAACAAACAGACAGCATCGCTATGAAGTCCAAAGTGCCAGGCTTTGGTATGCTTATACAATGTACGTATCCTATTCCTTTCCCTCCCAGGGGCCTTTGGATTATTTGGCAAGATAAGACATAAATGCAATTCACACGGTATTAAACGTGACATAATTGAGTGGCAATTGAAGCCAGTTGGCAAAGAAGATACTTAATGCTTTACCAATCTACTTACTTGGATTTGGGGATCTCTTGGAAGTTTAAAAGTGAGTCAGCTTAACATATCTAACCATTGAACACCCTGCTCTCCCCCAGAGTCTCTGCCTTCATAAGGGGTACTGTCCACCCGCTCACACGCTACAGGAGCCTGGATCCAGCTCTCTGCACCCACCAGCAGCCCGTGCACTGGCAAAGCCTGCCTACTCCGCCTGTTGGCAGCTGTGTGTCTCTTTGTTTCATCCTACCTTGATTCCAGGTGGTCTCTCCTTGACCTGTCCAGCCTCCCAGAAAGCATGCCCTTTACTGATCAGAGGCCAGGTCTGTTGGTTCATCACTGTGTTTCAGAGTGAGAAACATTGCTGGTATGGAACAGGCCCCAAGCAGATGTGTTGAATGAGCAAGTGAATGAGCTCCCAGAAAACCTCAGGGCACAGTCCTCCAGGGATTCCTTTGCACTTTGAACTCCAAGCAGTAAGTGAAATATGCATTCAACTGCTTGTATTTTTTTTGTGGCAAATGACAAAAAAATAATAATTTGTGAATGACTTGAACAAATGCATGTAAATAGAACACATATCTGAGCACCCCTGGAGCTGATCTCCCTGGTCTGGTGTCTGCTCCTCTTCCCTGACTCACTTGTTCGATCACCATTCCCAAGTGTCTGGGCACTGATCCCAAGTGTGCAGGAAAGTGAAAACTTTTCCACTCCCAAATGGGCAGGACAGGCCTGAGCTGACTGGCCATGTGTTCATCCCTAAACCAACCACTGGGTTTCTGCTGGTCATGGAAGGTTCTGGAGCTGGGAGTAAGGTAGTTCAAGTAAGAGACCTGGGGAAGGAGATATTCATGGGAAAGAGCTTAAACATTCCTGTGTGGACAGGTGCCTCTGCAGGGCTTCACCCCTTTTCTTTACCACCACTAGGGCCGGAAAGTGCCAGCATCCACAGGAGGCAGGCAGAGACCAGGCAGCCAGATGAGGAGGACCAAGCCAGATACTGGGGTCCTCAGAGAGCTCAATGTACAGAACAGGATAAGTAAGACCAAGCCCAGGGTCTCCTGAAAGAGGCTAGTGAGACTCACTGGGCAAGACCACGAGCTTTTGGGAGAAATCCAAGTTCTTGGCTGGCAGCAATGAAGGTCTCAAGTGTGTGAGGAAAACCTACAGGGAGGAGCGTTCCACTTCAGCCACCTAGGAAAGTACATAACTGCCCCAAATTGACTCAGTGTTACCAAGGGAACCTGTGTAGGAACCTCATTGTCTGGTGGTCTGATCCCCTGTAGCACATTGTGATTGGGCAAAAAACCTATAAAATGTATAGTTGTTCCTGCAATAAACGAGTTTCAAGATGCTCACCACAAGCTTGCTTCCACCCAACTCCTGGAGTCTGGGTCTTGACTCCACACCACTTACCCTGTGTCTGAGCTAGTCCGACAAGAAAAACAACAAGGAGTTGCAAGCAACAGAGCAGCCCAGGATGCCCCTATCCCCACAGTGTCCAGAGCTGCCATTGACACAATGACCCTGATGATCTACTGAAACAAACTGCCAGGCATATTCATATGACCACCCAGATCCTGGTGCACAGAGAGGGTGAATGGAGGTGAGCCTGCCCCAACACACATGGAAATCTACCTGCATGTACATGTTACAGGTGGATGGAAAACCCAGAAGGCAGGCCAGGAATGGGGCCAGAGGCATGCACCCTGGGACGATGTGCCTCAGGCATCTGTGGGGAGGTCAATTTAGGTGGAGCTCTGCGGAAAAAATGCAGTGCTTTGTCTACGCCATGGGGAAGGAACCTCATTGTCTGGTGGACTTATCCCCTGTAGCACATTGTGAGTGGGCAAAAAACCTATAAAATGTATAGATGGTTCAGAAAACACAAAAACACGGAGTTTTCTCACCCGTCTCTGCCCAGCAAATATGACATCTTGGAGGTTCAGCTCTGTGTTTGATCCCATCTATGACATGGGCTCATGCTCAGGAAAGAGCAGCTTGGGAGACAAACCTTGTCCCTACCCAGGGGAACAACACTTGGGTTATTTCTCCGGCAGTCTATTATCCAGCACTTCTCCTACTGCATTTCCCAAGGACACTGCATCCTTCTAGGTCATCTGCAAGGCCCAGAGGCCCAAAAGTGAGAACCAGTCTCCTTGTTCATTCAGAGCACTGGGAGAGAAGTGGTCTCCAGCAGCTCAGTCACATCCAGGCTCCAGCTGGACAATAACAAGATGACCTTCAGGCTCGAGTGTTCATAGAAGTCTGTCCCACCTGTATCTTCCAGCCTACCATGTGCCTGGTGACTCAGGTGACTTTCATATCTGCTCAGTACTGTCCAGGTTTGCTCCCCATCCCTACCCCTGCTTTCTCATCATTTTCTGACATTATTAAAAACAGGACAGCTTACATTTTAGGAAAATATCTCTTTTTGAACTCCCCATCTCTGCTGATCTATACTCTGCAGACAACCCCATTTTCTCCTTGGCATTGGTAGAAAATGTGGTCAGACCATGGTGCCTTGTTTGACCACTGGCCTGTGAAGTCTTGCTTTATTTTTGCCCCACTGTCCACTCAGGAGGCCCCTCAACCTTCCCTGGTGATCACCTTCCCCACAGGTGACTGCCCTGGTTCCTTCCTGCACAGTCTAACCTCTAAACCCTGGACCTAGCCCAGTAGATCAATTTGCCTCAAACCATTTTATTCTAATTCCTACAAAATGCTCCCTAACCATGCCCAGGAGTCTTTATTGAAAGCGTTTTCCTTACCTAGGACATGACTTCTCCCCCGGACCACTGCTACCAGAACTGGTCTCAACCTCCTGTTTCCGTTCTCCCCAGTTGTCTGCCTGACTCCCCAGCACCTGTGCAAGTATCCATGGTAACACATGTGCTCTCTTCCAACAAATCTTTGGTCCTTAATTTCTATATGTATCTTCTGCCTTATTGAGAAATGACTAATACCAAGATCAGAAATCCTGAGATTATTCTCACTTCAGTACCCTTACTAAGGCTGTACACCAAAGCATGAATTATTATTTCAAGGGCAAAAATATTCTAATTTTTGCACATTTTATAAATGCTAGCTTCCTCGTGTTCTTGAAAATTTAGAACATGAGTGATAATAAAGTTGTGAGCCTACACTTGTCTTCAAGCTAATTGTTTAGCTTTGCTAAGTTATATCCCATCCTGTAGACCAAGTTCAGCAACAGCCCGAGAAAACTGTCTTCCAAATCCAAACATAGCACATGGAAGTCATTAGACAAATGCATATTGGTTAGGCAGAAAAATAAGAAGGACAGCAACATAGATGACTTAATCCTCACTGGACTAAGGAATTCTGCTGTCAAGATAGCCAGCTGGACAGCAGGGTCCGAGGCCACAGGACTGAGTCATCTGGGATGTCAGAGCTGCACACCACCATGACTGTCCTCTAAATCACAAAGAGAGCACCTGGTAGGGCCAGCTCAGGAACCACCCGGGCACTGTGCCTATCTCCAGGTGAGATTGCCTGTCCTCTGGGAGGTGAGTGAAATCACAGGTAAGTTAGAAGATGTCTGAGGAACACAGCTGTTATCAGAGAAAGGTGGAAACTCAGTCCATAGTCACCAGGCAAGATAAATGGAATGGGGTTAGAGAATTGAAGTAAGCCTGACAAATGTGCTCCTGGACAGTGAGGGTGTCCCGCAGCAGGAAAAGGGAACGACAGCTCAGAGGTACAGCGGAGCAGCTACTGGGCAAGAATGTCAGATTAGGAAACCTCCCAGAAATTACCAAAGAAGCTTAAGAAAATGAAAAAACCATAAATGTCCCCTCTGCAGATCTGTCCTCAGATCACTGGGGAAAGCGCCAGTTCCCAGGCTGAGCTCTGATGGGACTCAGGCCCCCAGAGGCTTCCCCTGCCATGGTGCAGAGCACCTCTGCAGGAGTCGCCGGAGGTTCCTCCAGCTCCTGGGAGATAAAGATGAGAACCTGGCAATCTGCCTTTAATTGCCCAGAGCTTTGTTAATCCGGTTCTTCCTTCTTATGGCACACTCGATCAAGATTTTACAAAAGCAGACTCTCGGGCTCTGTGAGGGTACCAATGACTTTATTTCTAAGTTCTCTTTTGCTGTCTTACACTACTTGATTTTTCTACTGGAGTTTTCTACCTCTTTACTTTAGTCTTGCTCCTCCATTTCTCAGGGTTTTCCAAAACATCTAACATCCTTTAAGAATAGAGAAAAGTGTGTTTGGGGTCAGAGGCTGCAGGGGCCAGGGGCTGGCCATGGCTCAGGGTGATGGTGTGGAGCCAGTCATCAGGCATGGGCACTCCAGCCCTCCAGAATCTGCCAATACTGACATCAACTGGGCCACTCACCCAGACGCCTCTGATCTCTTTACGGAAGAAACAGGTGTGTTCTGGGCAAACTGAGGATGAACACCCTGGGGATGCAGTTCTGTTCCTGGTGCTTGATGGACTAACCAGGATGGCCAGGTGTTCTCTGGAGACATGGGAGCTCCCCAGTTCCACTTCCCCCATCTCCTCCCACCTCCCCATTAGCTGAAAGTAAAAGCTCCCAGCCAATGTTCTGCTGAGGAGCACATTCTCTGCTCTGGCACAACTTCCTGTTACCCTCCATTACATAATCACATGATCAACATTCAGTTTTCATCAAGACACGGAGAACCCTCATTCCCTCTGATGCCCTCTTCTTCCTTAGCGTGCTGGGTTCTGGCTGCTCCTCTAAGACCATTCTCACAGGATCTAAGGGGGAGAGGAATACACATGTTTTCACTCCCTTCTGTAGGAGGAGACTTTCCACACCTGCTTCTGACCCCCCTCAGTGGAATCAGAGAGTGGTTGTCCCACCTGCATGACCCCTCCCCTCAGGGAGGACACCTAATGCAATTTCTCATCTGTTCTTTCCTTCAAATTTCTTAAGAGTTGCATTTTCTAAGTCAATAGTGATAGATTTTTTTAAAAAATGTCTTTTCTGTGAGTAAGATTTCCTGAGTTAGTGTATTCCTGCAGACAGCAGCAGCAGCCAAGGACGCTGACCTGGTGAACTGGTGAACCTGGGTCGGAGCAACTGTTCATTTACTCCTGTTCCACCCCCCATTGTTCATTCTTAATTCCACGTTAGCTCATTTATTTCTTTTTTTAAAATCAGTAAATTACAGGAGGCTGAGGCAGGAGGATTCCAAGTTTGAGGCCATCCTCAGCAATAGCAGGAGTGAGGCCCTAAGAAACTTAGCAAGACTCTCTTTCAAAATAAAACATAAAAAGGTCTGAGGATGTGGCTCAGTGGTTAAGTACCTCTGTGTTCATTCCCCAGTGCCAAAAAATTTGAAAATGATAATAATCAATAAGTCATATTATTAGTTCTGAAAAACAAAAGTTTGGGTCAGCTGCAGAGGGGGCCCGAGGTCTGAGTCAGTAAAGCTATGGCCGCCTTTAAAGCTTACGAGTCACCTGGGTTTTATAAATTTCTTTCCTGTTATTTAATTAGCCAACCTTTGCCAAACTTATGTGGTATAGAGAAGAAAGAATTTTCTTGATCTGGAATGGAAGGGGACTCTCTGCCTGAGTGTCAGAACTATTTGTTGAATAGAGAAGAGCCTTGCCTGTCTGTGCTTGCAGCAGGTTCTGTTTCAGTGTGGGAGGACCCGTGCTTCCCCAGCAAGTCTATGAATGCTTCATCCAGCAATACGTCCAATGCCGCTTACAGGTAGAAGCCACCTCTCAGCATTATCCAGAGCCTGCCAGCCTTGCAGATCACTATCTGGAATGGGGTAAGTGGCAGGATGTAAACCAGAGTCCTGGTGAGTGGCTGGAGAGGATTTGCTCTGTCCACTAGGTGGGGGGGAGAAGGTCAAGTTCGCTCAGACCTTTGGAGTGGGGCTGCAGGTGTCACGGCACACACTGCTGCCCAACCTGTGGTTAGTACTCAGGAAACAAGGTGTGGTGGCTGCCCACCCCCACCACGCTCTCCTTGGTGGGTGCTCCTGGGTTCTCCCCATGGTGTGTGTTGTTTGTTTTTGTTTGTTGTAGTGCTGGGAATCATGGCCAGGGCCTCAAGCATGCAGGGAGAGTACCTGGTCACTGAGCCACGCCCCCCACACTTTTACATTATTTTTCTATTTTTAACTTAGTACTTCTATTCTTTTTAACATTACATTAAATATACTTAGAAATGAAATGGTTTTTAATAATTCAGTTTTTGCTTGAAGATGTCCCTATTGCTGAAAGACAAAAGGGGACAATTTGTAATGATGGAATGAACCATCCCAAAGACATAAGCATCCTCGCCATGCGGGTACCGGACAGCACACCATGGCACATTAGCAACAGCTGGCAGCTGTGATGGGAAACCGACCCACAGAAGCCTGGGTGGGAGACGGCTGGCCTCTCAGCCATGGACAGTGCAGATGTGAGCCCCAGGGCATGGTGGCCATGAGGGGAATCATGGGCAGCTCACCTGTGTGCTCTGCACCTGCTCCCTGTGATCCTGGAGGCATGACTTCCATTTGTTACTGATGCTAGTGATAATGACAGGGCCATTCATACCAAGATGTTCTGGCCATTGAGCACTGGAGAGAGCATGTGGTGTCCACCTGGCCTCACTGGACGGTGGACAGCTGTAACTGCAGATGGGCCACTTGCTCCAGAAGTCCTGCAGCTCCCACACTGGGACCCACCAGAGGCCCCAGGATGCACCCTTGTCTACACAGACAGACATCTAAGGACTACAGTGTCTTACAGGTCAACTGAGCCAAATGATGGACTTTCTTGTGTGCTGTAACCTGCACCATGGGGTCTCTGGGCCATGTGGACTCAGCCACAGTCTGCTGTATCACAGCCAGGTGCCACAGTACACCACACACTTTGGGACACACTGAAAGCCAGCAGCCTCCACTCCACCAGTGGAAGGTCAAAGCTGTGTCCCCTGGAGCAGAGAGAGATGCCCAGACCCCGAGGGCTTGTGACTGGGTTGGTGGTAGGAGTTCAGGTAGGAGTTCAGGGTATAAAGGCTGGTGACATATGTAAAGTTGCGTCCACCCCTGAACACCTCCCCAGGGAGACTGCTCTAAATTTCTCCAACTCATCTCTACCATCTCTCACTTCCTGGGCACATGTAGTCTTCTAGAGTGGAATCTTCCCCATTATTTTTTTCATTTTGCTGATCAGATGTAAGTAACATCATGTCACAAGTAACCTGGGCCAAGACGACCCTCTTTAGATGACCCAGGCAGGCTCAGGTCTTCATCAGGACTGCATAATGAGGGGAAAGCAAACAGACCCCTGTCTACAGGACTCTGCTCTATTGTCCACCGTGTCCTGTGCACCTCTCTGACTCGCCTCTGATGAGCTGAGAAGCATCACACCTTCCTGACCAGCAGCTGCACACAGCATGCCTGTGGCCATTGTGACCCACAGCCAGGTCCTGCGGCACCACAGGACTCCCAGGTCACTGCTCAGGTCTGTGATGACCTACTGTCATTGGTCACACTCCACCCAGGTTTGTAGAAGTTGGATTAGGGAATCAGGCCATCTGGGTTGGGGACACCTGCCTCAGCACTCACCCTTAGGAGCAGCTGGTCTGTGTTCACCCAGGAGGAAACAGTGGAACCCATATCTGGTCAGAGGGGTGGCAGGCAGTTTCAGAGACCTTCCCTGCTGTGGTGGGCCTTACTCTTCAGGTCAGAAGCATAAGTCCTGTGTAAGAAATTCATCTTTTAAAGTATAAAACTCAGTGAATTTTGACAAATATCTGAAGTCAAGTGAGCATAATCGGAATCAAAATTTCATTTCTATGATTCAAAATAGTCTGTCACACTGCTTGTTTTCAGTTGCCTGAACTTAGCCAGCTCCTAGCAACCACCTGACTGTTTTCTGCCCTGGACCTTTGTGTTCTCTGGAATTTCATGGAAATGCCATCATGGAGTATATAGTCTTTCATGTGGGGCTTCTCTCACTTGGCATGATGCTTTGGAAATTATGTTGCATATATCAAGCAAAATTAGCTAACTCCTTGTTGTTGCTGAGTGAGTGTCATGCACTCTGGTAGCTTTATCACAATTTGTCTATCTATTCATCAGCTGATGAACACTGGTTTGGTTCCATTTATTTTTTTATTATGAATTAAACTGTTATGAATACTTTTGTCCAGGTTTTTTATGATTATATATTTTAATGACTCTCGGAAGAATATCCAGGGGTGAATTCCTGGGTTGCAGAATAAATGCACCTATTTCCCAGGTGACTGTGCCATCTCCTATCCTCACCAAGCCCACATGAGAATTCTGGTTACTCAGCACTGCCAATGCTTTTTATTCTGGTGGCTCTGCACCAGTGTATAATTGTCACATCAGCTCCTAGTTATCTGATGACTACAGACATTGAGCATGCTTTCATATGCTTATTGGAGATTCCTGTGCCTTTTTAGGTGGAGTGCTTGATCAAATAGTTTGCCGGTGTTCTTATGGAGTTGTAAGAGTTTTTCATAAATGATGGAGTTGTGCTCTTCACCACATAGGTTTGTGCACATTTCCTTGTAATCTATGGCTCATTTTTCATTTTTGAAGCAGTGCCTTTCAAACAGCAGAAGTCATGAAGTTTGGAAAATTTAATTCTATCACTTATTTCCTTTATGTTTTCTGCATTTATTGCCCAATTGATCCAGGGTACAAGAATTTTCTTCTAGGTATCTCATAGATTTCTCTCTTATGTTTAAATCTATGGTACATAATGAGTTAGTTATTGTGTATAGCTTATAGATCAAGGTCCTACTTTTGATAGTTGGATATTGAACAGTTCTGGGACATTTATTTGAAAGGATTAACTCTCCACTGAATTGTGTTGCCCCCTTGACCAGGGCAATCTGAACACGTTCGTGCATCTGTCTTATCTGATATTGCATGCTTTTGTATTTGCTGAATACCTGCCCTCAGGCCACTGTCCTGTTCTGGTTACTGTGATTTATTATAAGACCTTGAGGGAGGCAGTAAAGGTCTGCCACTGAGTTCTTCTTTTTAAAATTACTCTGGATCTAGGGTTGGTCCTTAACAAAAATAGGATGCACAGCACTGCCGTCCAGAACCTCCCCAGGCTGTAGAAGCAGGGCATGCTCTGGGTAGGAGGAGAAAAATGTCCACCACCCTTTGGCACTGATTTAAAACCAAAAACAGGCTCACAGGTTCTAGCCGTGAACAGACCTTTTTCCTGCCTCCCCAGATGTCTCACCCTGTCGATACATGGAAAATGAGTTTTCTGTACCTCAGCTCTTCTTCCTGGATCTCAGGAAGCCTTTCAGTTCTCACTCCAGGCACCAGATAAAGGAAAACCAGGTGGGGGACATGAGTGAGGTCTACAGAAGAGAATCTGGTGGGAAAAGCGGGCTGGGCAGTGGCAGGGCTGAAAGATGGTGCCAGGAGGTCAGACATGAGGGAGAGGGCGGTCACCAGGCAGTCTTCAGGGGCCTCCCCAAACCAGAACGCCCACCATCCTCCCCACTTGGCCTCCAGACGGGCCCAGAGCTTTGACCAACAGAAGGACACCCTCCGTCATGGGCTCCCCTGTGCTCCTTCTGCACTTTCAAACAAAGCAGGGGATGCTGTGTATAAAAGGAGCTTCCTGGGATGTCCAGAGATTCTACAGTAAACAGTCATCAGTACCTAGTACCTGCATGTTCCTATACCAAGCTCTCCAAGGCTTAAGCATTTCAGAAAACCAAAAATTAAGTAGTCAACAGCCATTGATGGGTCATTTTTCTCTGTCCTCTCTGGAGCATGTGTACCCTGTTTAGACTGTCAGACAAATACTTCCTGGTTAAGTAAGGAGAGCCCACATCAGTGAATCTGATCCACTTTTAATGGTCAATGTTTAACGACAGTGTGCTGCCACAGGGCAACTGGACATGGCAGGTAAATTATAAGATGACCCATCTCCACCTGAGCTGGGCCCTCTGCCCCATCTCTGCTCTAGTTTCTATGGTTCCTTGGCATTTTCCTATGGCCACACACTTCATCACTGTCAATCACACAAGCTTCGACATCTAAAGTTAAAGGTAACTCAAGGGTTTGAATGACCTGGGTTCTTTGGTTCCCAAGTCTTAAAGCTTAAATCCTAAAAGGTCCTGAGAGTTACTGGACTTCTCTTCCTTCCTGTTACATCACTGGATGAGTGAGTGCTGGAAAACTAGGAGCATAAAAGTCATCTTGACCAAGAGACTGTTAGGGCTCTGGGAATCTCAGATTTAGAGGGGCAACAATGGGGCAGTACAGTGGCCTTGGGGTCCCTGACAGTCAGGAGTTGGAAGACTGAAGAGAGTGGGATTGGGTTCAAGGAGGCTGAGGGAGGAACACTAGTGGGGACTCGATTTCCCCCCTGGGCCATCTCTGGGGCTCAGCCTTGGGCACAGCAAAATGTCACGGGTACGGTGTGGACCCTCCCTCATCTACTTACTATGTGGAAAGTCTCTTCCATGTAGGAAGAGTCTCCCATTCTGCTAGTGAAAATAAAGGGCTAAAAATATTAGTGGAAACTGGTAGAGGGGTCTCAGTACTTCACAGTCCATCAACAAATGGCACCTCCAACTCTTCTTGGGATCCGAGGCACCAGTTATAGAATAGGCACAGGGAAGTTGTGCAGTGCCAGGCAGACCTCAGAGGAACCGGGGCAGAAGAGGAACTGGGGGAGCAGCTGGGACAAGGCTGTGGAGCTAAGGAGCTCAGAAGACAGGGGCCCTTCCACCCTGGCCACACTGTATCCCCAGGGACTGCAAGTAGAGCAGGCCTGCCGGCCATTCAGGCGAGACAAAGGCAGACAGAGAGCTCAGAGTGGGCACTCCAGAGCTACACAAAGCTGCCACACAGGCGTCTGCCCCTGGGCCTCGCTGCTTCCCATATTCTTTGACTTCATGGCATAGACTTTGTGCGCAAAAGACCACATCCCCTGAAGCCACCAGGGCACTAAAAATTCCAGCCCGGCCTTCAGCCGTTAACCTAACAGTCAGGAAGAAGTCACAGCTTTATGTTTTCATTCAATTTAGTAATTCACAGAAAGTCACACTATTGACTGCACAGGGGAAAACTGCTGGCCAAGAACAAAGATTTCTGTACAAGACAGTTAAAATACCACTTTAATGATCAACAAGGATGGTTTAATACTTCATGTGCCATGCAAGATTAAACTGGAAAAAATGATATATTTCCTTCTTGTCATTGTTTTAAAAATAAAGTCTCTGACCTTGGCTCAACCTGATCTGCGATTATAGCCTGAATGATGACCCCAGCGCTGTTCCAGTTAACACCCACTGCCTGGGGCAGGGCTCTCTAAGCATTCCCAGCTGAAGAGGGCAAGCAGGCGCTTGAGGTTCCTGGGGCCTGGTGGTGGCTCCCACATCTTGATCTCAATGTTTCTGTCACTGAAGCCTTCCACCTTGGTCTCCTCTACCAGGTTCTGTCTCCCAGACAGCTTTGACTTCTTCTGCATCATCATAATCCCCAAGTGTCCAGGTTGCTGCACTTGGGAGAAGTGTTCTTTTACTAGGCAATAGCAAAAGGCAGACAAAAAAATTTTTTTGAAGTTCTCATTCATAAATGTGTAAATGATGGGATTGCAGATGGAGTTGGAAAAGTCGATAATTTGCACGATAGCAAAGACCATCCTGATGGTGATGTTATCGTACTCCTTTTTGAAATTACCTGGAATAAAGCAATACTTTAGAATGCTTGTTTGTTTCTTCAAGAATTAAACAGACTGTGGTTCGTGCCCTGTCTTCACCACAAACTTACATTTACCACTTACAGTGGGTAAAGGCCTGGAAACTCTCAAGACCACTTGGGGAGACACCTGGTATCTGAATAAATGACCTCTAGGATGGGGCTGTGTTCTTAGGAAACTTAGCCCTGCATGTATAGCCTGGTGCCCACACATGGACTATCCTTCAAACCAAGGCTCCAAGGGTCCTGCCAGCTAGAAGCAACAGTCACCTGTGAATGTTTGCTAGTGTTCCCAGATCAGGATTACACAAAGACCCCCGCTGGGTCCTGGGTCACCAGGTAAGATTCACTGAGGGTCTGACTAAAATCCTCAGCCTCTCAAAACTATGCTGGGAAGGCTGGTTCTAAATAAAGAAGGTCTGTGAGATGCCAGTCTCGAACAGGTTACCAGGAAGAAGAACAGAGGTCGTGGGGGAGAAGAGTCACAAAGCTTCTCTTTGTCTTCATGATTATTGACAACTTGGTCATAGGTGTGACTACTTGCCTCCCACACAATGATTGGTGGTCCTCAGCCTGAAGGAACGGCATTCTGTAATTGGCATGTGATTATTCAAGTGGGGAGAACAAATCCCACAGACTCCTCTCCCATCAGCAGCCCACAAACAAGAAGCCCTCACCCGGCAAGGACACTCACTGTACTCATTCATCATGTGGATGACATGGAATGGCACCTAGCACACAGTGAAGAGGGCCACTATCATCGCCATCACAATGACCGCTCGCTTCTTCCTCCTAGACCCACAGGGAGACACTGGTTGGTCATCCTGCCCTGGCAAGGTGTCCCCGATGGCATCCATCAAGGGTGTGCTCACTGCAAGCTGGTGCTCAACAGGTGACTGGGAAGACTCTGCCACACACCTTCCTGTCAGACCACCACACAGGTGCAGCCAGAGGCACAGAGAAGCTGAGGTCCTTTGCCAAGTTGAAGGGCCAACGAAGGGTGCTTTGGATTTGAATTTAGGCTGTCTAACTTCAGCGGCCACGCTCTTGCTCACTGCATGTGGAAGACCATTCACACCCTTAACAGTAAAATGTTAATGTCTATGAAATGTGTGAGCCCCAAGAACGGAACAAAAACATAGTCCGTTATTAAGTCCGAGGAAAGAGTTCTTTATACAGGTGAGCACCAGGGGGCACCGCACACTCGGACTGATGGAAACCCATGGACTTGCTTGACCTCTCCATACTGGGCATTGCTTAGCATTCTAGGAGTCATGAAGTACAGACTGTAAAATAAAACACGTGGACTGCCAGTGTCATAGCAGTAAGTAGTGTTTTAAAATGCTATTAGTGAATCAGATCAGAAACTACAGCCTTGATACAAATAAAATATCAATAATACTAATTTAAAAAAAAATGCTCCAAATATCATGCTAAGTGAAATTAGTCAATTACAAAAACCAAAGGCCAAATGGTTTCTCTGACATGTGGGTGTTGATCCATAATTGGGGAGTGGCAAGGGAAAAATGGAGGAACTTTGGATTGAGCAGAGGGGAGAGAGCAGGGAGAGGAGGGGGTGTGGGGTGGGAAAGATGGTGGAATGAGATGACATCATTACCCTACATACATGTATGATTACACCATGGTGTGACTACATCATGCACAACCAGAGAAAGGAAAAGCTGTGCTCCTTTTGTGTACAATGAGTTGACATGCATTCTGCCATCATGTGTAACTAACTAGAACAAAGAAAGATAATAAAATACAGTGCTCCAGTTTGGAAGGATTTTCACACATGCTGTTGCATGTATTTGAGTGACATCCTTGGTGGGGAGAAGAATGGAGGTATCAGGCCCCTCTGACTATGAGTAAAGCAGGCACCTCTCTCCAGGGTGCCGGCCTACATCATGGCTGGCCAGCCTCTGAGAGAGCCCCAGGGGACCACAGGTCCTGGCACCAGCCCTCAGCTCCCACCAAACCATCTTCACACACAGATAACATTGTAACCATGTTCTGAATGCCAAGGAAGTTTCTATCTATAGCCAGAGCTTCTGTTCTGATCTCAGAGTTGGTGACCTCGCTCTTCCTGCCTCACACGCCATCTCATAAAACCTCAGACTTTATAGTCCAGCCATGCTCTACCTTTGAACAAAGAATGATGCTTTGACTAAATCACCGAGGGCTCTGGATTCCTGGCGAATGCCCCACCCGCAGCATAACTGAGTGAGAGCACTTGGAGAGAGAAGAGCATTTCATGGGACCGACATGGTGATCTTGGACATTTCCTTCCGGTGAATGATCTGGAGCACAGAGCAGTCCCCCACCCTCTTCTTGACCTGGAGCATGTAGCCATCTTGCCGTAGAAGACCAGCATGAGGAAGCAGCAGCAGCAAGAAGAGCGAGTCCAGGATGAAGGTAGTGTAGGCCCTCTGGTGCACCAGACTGGCCCACTCTTCCAGGCAGCATGCATGCTCTTGGTCATATAGGAAGTCGTACTTGACCTTTACAAGAACACAGAGGGTCAGGAGGGCCAGTAGGTAGCAGCCCCAGGACGGAAGTTGCCAAGCTCAGCTCCTCAGACTCGCTGCTGGGTATCTCCCTGAGAATCGCCTTACTCACTACTATTTGGTTATAAAGTAGTTTCCCACACAACTGCTCAAGATCTTCAGAGTTTTGTGCTTTTACTTTCAATTTTTATCTTTCTCAACTCTTATTTCCATGGTCCACAAGCTTTCAGTCAGCTGAAAAAGCACAATTAATGAAGTATAGGTTGAAAACATTCTGTGTGAGAGGCCAGCAAGCTCAATATTCACTGAGGTAATTAATTGACCTTTTCTTTCTCAGTTGCTGAGGACCAGGTCTGGAAGTTTTCAGACTTCTTCCTAGCAAGAGGTTCTGAAAGCCACGATTTTTACTACAGTTTAGAGTGGAATTAGTGGGTTGCTTGGAAAGGTATCAAAGGCCAATTGATGGATTCTGGGATGGAAGATAAATTGGACTCCAGTGGTGACCCTTTTCTCTGTCTGAATACTTACACCACGAGTAAGTTAGTTCACCTCAAATCCTGTTTTGGATGTTGTTGTGGTTTGGATCTGGATTGTCCCCCAAAGGCTCATGTGCTGAAGGCTAGTCCCCAACACATCAATGTTCAGAGGTGGGACTTTGGGGACATGATTGGATCATCAGGGCTTCATCCAGTGATGGAGTCACAGCCACATGGACTATTGCAATGGTGGAAAGTGTGCAAGGTGGAACTGGGAGGAAGGAGGCTCTGTGATGTGCCCTGGAAAGGTATGCATTGGCCCAGGCCCTTCCCCCCCATCTCTCTCTCTCTCTCTCTCTCTCTCTCTCTCCTCTCTCTCTCTCTCTCTCTCTCTCTCTCTCTCTCTCTCCTCCTCTCTCTCTCTCTCTCTCCCTCTCTCTCTCTCTCCCTCTCTCTCTCTCTCTCTCTCTCTCTGTGCTTGCTGGCTGCTACGAGGGGAGCAGAGCAGCTTCACTCTGCCATGCCCTTCTGACATGATGTTTCTGGGCCTATGATTAGGCCCAAAAATAATAGAGTCAAGAGACCATCAACTGAAGCCTCAGAGACTGTGAACCAAAAGAAATCTTTTCTCCTTTAAGTTGATTCTCTCAGGTATTTTAACACAGCAACAGAAAGTTCACACAAATGTGATGCTTGAACAAATGAATATGTGAATAACTGTCAATTCTATTTCTTGTAGGATTTTCCCTACTATTTCTGAAAGCTTGATTGGATTTCTCAATTCTTTTGACCAAATTGTTCATAAAAATGTTGACCAGTTCAAGGATAAGGGAATGCCAGATGGAACTTTTCATGAAATGGACACGTGGGCACTTTAGTATATTTTAGGGATAACCAAACAAGCAGATAAGAATTGTGTTGCAGAGTTCACTGTAGTGTTATCTCATCACAAACATTTTCATTTTTGTCCATAATGATAACATGGGATACACGTCAATTGATTTCTCAGTATCAGGATATACTCTGACTCCTGACTGATCTGTTGGCCACACTGAGACTCAATTTCATCATTTATAAAAAGATATCAGAGAAACCCACCTGCCACAAGTCAATGCATGTTGTTAAAAGGCCTGAGTGCCCAGTACAGAACATGCTCTTTAGTAAATGGCAGTTCTCTCATCAGGCAGCCCAATTAAAAGAACTGAGGTCAATTTGAACTCTTGGGGCTAATGGGTTATTTGTTGCTAAATGGATGATTAAAAGACATCTAATTTAAAAACTTATCTTCTAGATAAAAGACACTGTGGTTCAAAGGGGTTAAACAATTTGCTCACATCTACAGGCTACTTGTGGAAAGAGCAAGGGTGTGAACCCAGCTGCCTGACTCCAACCATCATATCACGTCACCCTCATCTGTCTTGATGTGGCCGCACTAAGTGTTAGTCTCCTTGTCTATGTGCTCACAGATCCTCTGCTCAAGAGCCCACTCGAGCACTGCACACCACACTGAAGTTCCGGGATCTGTCATGTTACCCTTCACATGGATCCCGATGGAACAGGCTCGCCTCCTGACACCCTCAAACCACTTTCTGAAAGGCCCCTGACAGGGGCTGCCTGACCACATCTACAAGTCTCTGTGATGTGCGGCCCCTGGTCTTTCTGGTATACAGGTCTGCACTCTGGCGACCACGGGCATGTGCTTCTGTGACCTGCCCTCTTCTCTTGGGTGTTTGTTTCCTTCAGTTCTAACTGGGAGTCCATCTCTGCCCCTTGCCCTGCAGCAAGCCTCCACACCACCCTCCCTTTCCCATCAGTTCCTGTTGTGGTCAATTCTCTGTTGTCATCTCTTCCATCAGCCTGCTCCACGCCTTAGCAGTCCCAAGGCAAATCGGACAAGTCTAAGCTATTTTGTAACAAGAAGTCCCTCGTGACATTTCCTCTCAAAATCAGCCACTTGAACTGCTATTGCCTAGATCCTTCCACAGAACACTGGTTTCTCAGGATGCCTATCTGTGCTTTTCCCCGAAGGACTCCTGATGACGAGAGCAGAGCTGTTTCTTAACACGGCCTCACAGGGATTTCCCCATAGTTTGGTGATCCCACATCCACCTGCATTTCTCCTACTGGCAACAACTTCCTTCTAGAGCAACAGTGCTCTCTGGCGGGCAGGCTATGTCAGCAGACCCTACTGAGGAAGAGAAGAGGGACAGGCAAGACACTTTGGTGTCCCAGCGCAGGAGCGGAGACTTGAGAAGGGAGGTCCTTGCTCACAAGGTATCTGCTTCCACTGCCACCACCCAGAACACCTGGTCCCCACCTGTGGAAGTCCATGCCCAAGCTTCAGCCTGATGCCCTGGGCCCACAGCTCCTCCAGCACCTTTCCTGAAATGACTTCATACCAGCTGCTGCTTGTGTCCAAGTAAACTTTGACATGCTTTCCTGCTGTCTCTTTCTTTGGGAGGTACTTTTCCCACAGCAGTGCCCCGTGACTGGTATTCCTGTGTTCTGCTGCCTCTAAGGTAAGATAGTCCTGAGCCTCCCATGCAGGCTGCCCATGCTGCTTTCCTGTCTGCTGCATCTGCCTATTGGTGGGAAACCTCCATCATCTGCCTGGACGAGTAGGTCCGGAAGCCATGCTGTGTTCAGAACTAACCACCTGCCATGTCCAGCCTGGACTCACTCTTCTCTTCTCCCCAACATGAAACTTCACCCTTGGTGGGAAAGGATGCAGGGTTGCCACCTGCTTGTCACACCCCTGCCACAGAGAGGGCAGGTCTGTGATCCAGGGAAAAACGAGATAACATGCCTGAAAACAGAAACAGCTGGGATGGTGTCCATGTCCACTGTGGCCTGACAGTGACTTTAAAAAGGATCCAAGTGGAAGGAACAGGATTTTGAAAAGAGAGCATTCATTCGTAGAAAAGATCTTAAAAAATGTCTTATTAGTTTAGAAAATGATGTAATGAACTATAATGGCATGAAAGTAACTGAGGAGCATAAGCACTCTGCCTGTGACGAATCTGTTCCAAGGTGGGAGAAAACCACATTAGTGGGCATGTTCAGTTTTACAAAAGAAAGTCTGTCTCATACAGTCATGCTAAAGCATGGTCCCACAGGCTGCAGCAATTGCATGCCATCACCCTGATTTCCTACACCAAATTGTGTCCAGAGGATCCACACGCCTGTCCCCATACAGCCTGCAAGTTTCTAGCTTTGCCCAGTGTGGCTTTTGGGCAGGGCTTTATGGGCCCCTGGATCCTTTCATACCTCAGCTGTGTCCTACAGGAGAGTGGGGTACAAATTTAAAATGGCCCAGGTCAGAACTGCCACACATGCTATGGCTGAGGTCCACAGGGCAGTAGACCATGGTATCCCATCACTGGAAAGCACTCCCAGCAAGGACCAGGACTGTTGGGTCCAGAGCCCTGGGAGGGGCTCCAGTCTCCAGCCTGTCCAGCTTTGGTGACTGGAGCTGCAGCACAGAAGCCACCCACTAGCTTAGAGACGTCAGAAAACCCTGAAGTGGACAACCCTGGCGATTTTAACTGCAGACTGAAGAAGAGGACCATAATTACTAAATTCTTCTACAAAGGTGTGAGCCCTGCCTTCCCTAGATAATGTCCTCTCCATCACCACCCACCTGTCATATGACAGGCCTCTGCAGAGTGCAGGGAGTGGAGACACAACCCCAGTGCCAGGCCTAGGGAAGAAGGGAAGAAGTGGTGGGCAAACTGGCAGGAGAGAAGACCAGTCATGTCCCCTGGGGTTTCTTTTGGATTCATGGGAGGACAAAGCTGGCCCTGAGGAAGGACACTTGTCCCAAACAAGAGAGACTGAGAAGAACTGAAATGCTGCAGGAAAGAGAGTGAGCTGCGCCCAGCAGACAGAGGAGAGGGGAAGTGCGAGCCCAGCAGCCAGGAGGTGGCCTTGCTGTGAGCAGCCCTGGGGGGCCATCAGGCCCTGCCCAGATATGCTGGGGGCTGCGGGCTGCTCCTGTCCTGCCTGAACAGCACTGTGTTCTCATTGTTTTGTTCTTTTTATTCATTGAAAGGAGATTATTTGTGGATTCACAAGTAGCAGAGATAAATGATATGGCAGAGAGCCCCTGTGCTTCTCTGCCCAGTCTCGTACAACAACATTCTGCAAGTGCAGTACAATGTCACAATCAAGATTTGACCTTCACATGGTCCCTTGATTTTATTCCAACTTCCTGGCTTTTCTTGTGCATGCTGTGCATGATTTTATTACCAGCTGCACAGTGAAGACTCTGAGCAGTTCCAATTCCTCAAGGGTCCTTCTTGCTGCTTGTGACCATGCTTATGATCACGTTGATGAATAGTTTGATCCCTCATATCACAGTGAACTTTTCCATGGATCCTGTGATTATGTGGTCAAGATCCTCAGGCATCTACATTTTGCTCTGAAGTCTACCATACTGTTTTTTGCTTTATATATGGGCCATGATTTTTTGGTAGAGTATTTTCCCTGGAGTTTTGGATTGCATTTATTTTTGCAGTTGGAAGAAGAAACATGTACTTTCCATCAACAGTACAATGGATAAAGTACAGGCTCCTAAATTCGGGCTGCCTGGGAAAGCATCAAGGGCCCACTGCTGGCTAACTGTGTGACCTAAAGCTAACAACCTAATACATTAGTCCACTCTAAGTTGCTATCACAAAACACCTGGGGTTGGGTACTTGATAAAGAACAGAGGTTCATTTGCTCAGTCATGGAGGGAGGAAGTCCAAAACTGGGTGGCTCATCTGTTAGGCTCTGGTAGAGGCCCCTTCTGCTCCATCATGGCAAGGCAGATGGAAAGGTGGCAGGAACGCACAAGAGAGGAACAGAACCATCGATGACAGATCAAGTCAGAAGCCAAGCAGAGGCCAGTCTTGCTCTGTATACCTCGATCATGAGAACTTACTCTGTGAGAACAGCACTAATCCATTCTGAGGGCCATACCCACCCAGTGACCTGATGATCACTTCACAGCCCCACCTCCGGAGTTCCACCTGTCTCCAAGGCCACAGTGAGGCCCAGACCTATGACACTAGGGCCTTTGGAGAGTGCTCTGGAGCCAGATCCAGACAGCAGCACCTGTCTTCTCTGGTTCTGGGTTTCCACACCTATAAAATATAGATGAGGACAGTGGTATGTGTCTTGTAGGATCCTCAGCAAGCATCTGCCTGAGGACAGTGGTTGGACCCCCTGAAAACTTACTCACAGCTATTGGCCATGCCAGTACTGCCAGCAGCAGCAGCATTGGCAGTGTCTGGAAGGCGTTGGCCCAACTCCCAGCATGCCACAGTGCTGCTTAGGCTCAGTTGAGCATCTGGCCTCCTGGGACTTTGTTCTGGAAGACCATCAACTTCCAGTTCTGATGACTGCAGTCTATGCTCTGTTTCATTTTCTTCTTATCAGCTGCTGCTACAGCTGTCTTCTTTAAACTGGGTTTGTAAGAATTCCTTCTTCAGTTCCTTTAATTTCACAACTTCTTATCCCTTGTGTTTTATTCTTGTCTTTACATGAATCTTTTCCAAATATCTTCTTCAAGATAAAAAGCAAGCCACCTCCAGCTCCTGGGCCTCTGCACGTGGCTGTAGCTGGGACTTCCATCAGTTTGCCTTCCTCAGGAGTGCTAAGATCTGCTTTCTCAACCTCTGGCATCCAATTGCTGTTGCCGTTGCCAGTCTGGTTTCCACTTGACTCTGGGTTGATCTCCTTGCAGCTGGGACTCTGGGAAAGTGAGAAGCGTGTGTGGCTGCCTCCTCCTCCTGGGGCCCTGGAAGTCTTCTGCCCTGGAGACATCACCGCCTCATCTCTAAGCCATCTGGTGCTTTGGTGGGGAGTCCCACTGATCAGAGGCTGGGATCCTGGATGGATCCTCCCATGGGCACACCTTCTGTTCATATGGATTGTTTTGTTTGTAGATTCTGTCTGTGGGGATGCATTTTCTTTTTCTTCCAACACTTTTATGTGTAATTTCAGCGATCATATATTTTTTGCTTTTGAGGGCTTTATCTTGATCTTGAAAAATTTCTTTTCAGAGCAGCTTGTTGGTGACTTACTAGGTCAGGATCTTCTTAAACCCAGATGTCCCCACTTTGTGTCAGGAACCCACCCTGAAAATGAGGCAGTCAGTGTGGGTGAACCATTTCCCTTAACTTAAGACTCTGAAGAAATTCCAACATGTTTCCTTACATGTAACGGAAACAGACCTGAGGGCTAGAACCTGCTGACCACCACTGGCAGGGAAAGTTAAATGTGGACACTGACCTGGCAGCTCGGATCTTGAGGGGCCTTGTTGGGTCTTGACACATGGAACCCACCTGCCTTCATACTGCACACACAGTGCTGTAGATGTTGACTATCTCCAAAACAATATGCAGGTTATTGAAATGACAATCAAAATCCTAGAAGAAGTTTTTTGGAAGTTGAAAATGCATGTACAAAAGTAAAGGTCCCATACATAACTACCTCAACTCATGAAATGAAGGACAAAGGGGTGGAAGAGTTTTCCTTTGCAATATTCAAATATGCTGAAAGCATTTGCAATCAACACTAGTCCTGGACAGCTGGGGAGGTTGGAAGTGATGTATGATCAGGCAGTCCCACGAATCCCTGGGGAAGAGGCGAGGTGTTCATTGGTGGTGTGGAGGAGACTCTGTGGAGAAAATGAGCTAGGGTTCCTGTGTTCCATTTCAGGCAGAGTCAGACTCCAGGCAGATGAACTTCCCAGTACTAGCTGAGCAGCAGCTCAGAGAGAAGTTAAGAACAACTCAGGCCAGCTGACCATGCAGACATGCAGCCAGGACAGAGCAAAGCAGAGAATGTGCATCAGCAAGGACTGCAGCTTCCTCTGCAGGTGAGAGGAATGAAGACAGGAATGGAGATTTGTTTTAAATATATATGGATGTGATGAAACAGGAGAGAATTATTGCCCCAATGATAATGATAGTGTATTATTAATCCATCACCATGAACCTGAGATCCATGATGGGGCAGGTGTATAGGGAGCTGGGAAAATAAGGAGACAATAGGTAAACAGTTTTGCAAGAGAGGTAGGGGGAATTGATTGGGGATTTTTTTTTTTGTGTGTGAGAGCTTTAATGGCACAAAATGTTTATAGCTACAAGTTATACATGTATTGTAAACTTATTTAATGATACAAAATGCTAACTAAATAGATGAAGAATGCATATTCACTTTGGCTAAGTTAACTCCAATAATTTCAATAACTGGTTCATTTATAAATTCATCTCACTAAGTCTTCAATTTTCTTTTTTAGTCTAGTAAATAATTTTACTGCAATCAAGGTAACTTGCTACACTTTTCAATGTGCAAGGTTGTGCAGTTTTGCTCTTGATGTTATTCACAAATATTTTAAGCCAGTTTTCATCAAACATAAGAAAATTAAACCTGCCTTTTCAGCCCCAGTTTGTAAACAGGTGTAAAGCTTTTTAAACATTAATCTCAGAATTTCAACTGTTCATCGTCGAATTCTCCTTTCCAATCAGACAATGTGTTTTCATTCAATAAAAGTCTAGAAGGAGCATAAACATTCATCCCATGTTAGGGCTATTGATAAATACTGCAAGAGCTCCTCTCATGGTTAAGTTCAACTGTGATGACGTAGTCATGTCTGAAATCATTTTCCATAAGGGCAACACTAAACTTTTTTTCAATGTTGAAAAAAAATCATAAATATATCCCAAATCTAATGGCACTACTGATAAACTGCTACTGAATTTAGAAAGAGGGCAATGTATTGCCTATAAAAAGTCGCTCTTAGAGTATAATTTTCTTCTTCTCTCCCATACTACCAATTATAATGCAAATTGTATTGTTAGAGCAGTTTAGTTCTCTTTACCAGCCTCTCCAATTTTATTCAGATTTTTCAACAAACAAACAAACAACAATAACAAAACTAGTGGACCATCAGATTTACTTTCTTCCCAAAGAAATTCAAACATGAAGACTTGAAATAAATAGGTTAGAAGGCAAATCAAGTGCTACCAGTTTAAGAGTAAGACAAAAACAAGGTAAAATAAAAAGATGTCCAAATTTATTTAGATATCAAATGCTAGAAAGAAAAAAATAATTCAGGAAACTATTTTGGATATATCACCTTTCTTAAAGATGGTCAGCTATGTTCTCAAAAAAAGCTAGAAACTAATTTTTTGTTTAATCTGTGTTACTTTCCACTGTAACACATTAATTTGTACCAAACTTGATGTGAGAAAGAAGAGTTAGTTTCTGCAAACTGGCAAAACTGGTTGTCATAGTGATTTTTATTCAAATCAACCTGATGCATTTTATAGATTGCTAGTTTTAAAGTTTAACAATGGTTCTCTAGATATTCAACAGCAATGTCTATATCATAAACAATAATAGTTTTTACATATAAAACATACAGTAGAATTCTTCAGTCATGCTGTATGTTTTGAAATTCAATAAAATCTACTTAAAATAATTGGCAATCCTAATGCTTTCTAACAATTTGGTCCTAAAAGCTTCACATTTTAGAAATAAATGAAAAAGCATGTCATTGAAGGAATCTGCTGAGTGTTCTGGAACGTCAAGAGTTTAACATAACTGAAAGACTGCTATGTGAGAAAATCACCAGCGCCCATGGAATTCCAGGGACCACCTTGGGAAGAAGCACAGTAAACACCAGCAAGGGAGGGACCAGAAGGAAACGAATGGCATCTTTCCAGAACTTTGCCAACTGTTCCCACAACCCAAGTCTGTTTCTCAAAGTTGCACAAGTGCTTGGAATAACTCTGAAGCAATCTTCTTCAGAGTTTAAAGGCTTCAGAGTATAAGTGAAGCTTCCTAAAACAAGAAGCCTATGTTAACACCACAAAATGGACTCACTCAAGTCTCTTCTTAGAGAAAAAAAAAGAAATAAAAAAATGTAAAGTCATGAAAAATTCACATGCAGCTAACACATGAAAATACCAAATACACATAAAACTCAAAAGCAATTTTGCATGTCTAGGCCTGAGACGTTCCTTATCAGAAATAAAGATTCCCTACCATAGAAAAGACAGCATTTCAGCATACTAGTATTAAAATCTGCTGATGTATCTTAGTTCTTCCTTTATTTCCTACCTATCATTTACATAGCCCGCCTCCTGCAAATTAAAAGACACTATTAGGAGGCTTAGGAAAATAGTGGTTTAAAATAATTTTTTTTATTGCCCAGGGTATTTTTTTTTCTTGTGTCTTGCTTTTTTTGTTTGTTTGTTGTTTGGTTTTGGGTTTTTTTTTCTTTGGTTTTGTTTTGTTTTGTTTTTTGTTTTTGCTTTCTTTTTAATAACTGTAAATTCAAACTTTGGGAAAATTGACTTTGTCTTGGAAAACAAAACAAAAACTAAACAACCAAGCATTTTATATAATTTGCTAATAACCTGATCTCATTTTTGAGATGGTAGTTACACTGCCAGAGTGTAATTCCTACCATGAATGGTACAGGTCTAATTCTGGTGGTACTAACAGGAGATAATAGCATTGTTGACAAAATTATAATCTGCTGGTGGCATTTGCGGTAAGAATGCCCTTGCAAATTTCTAAACAACAGTATATTCTGTTAGGAAATTCTAAAGTGTCTTACAGGCCAAAAAGGGAATATAATTAGTAAAATGCCTCAACTGAGTTTGAATAAAATACTGGAATTGAGAGTTACTGGACTGGATATGTAAAAATAGGGGGGAAGATTGGTCATGCTTACAATGGTTTCAAGTTCAAATAAACTACTGTGACAATACGCCACTTCACAGGCCACACGCATCTCCAGGGGCTTTTCCTTCCCTCAGTAGGTGCTGGCTGAAGGTGTGCTCAATCGCTTTCCAATATAGATGCCTAGCCCGAAAGCCAAAACATGAGAAAGGAAGAGAGATGGAATGAACACCTTCAGAAATTCTGCAGGAAAAATACTGCCTTTCTTCATGGCTCCACTTTTCCTCATGCTTAGAGACACGGAGTGCTTGGGATGTCTGAAGTGGAACTCCTTGGGTGGAACATTTTCAGGTCTACTGGACCAGTCCAATACCCAGTCTGCACTTTTCCTCAAAACCTCAACTTCCTTCTCTCCTTCTACCACTTCTTCTTCTGACTGAGAGCTATGGTCCCTGCTTGTATGCATCTCCACATCAAACATGATCTGCCCATCTTCTTGAGGTGAAGGGCTGTCACAGTGAGAACTGCCTCTTGAACTGTTCTGTCCTGATTCATGCTGTGCATCCAACAGAATCTTTTCCATGTCTCCATTGTGGATGGAGGAGGAAGAAAGTACGTGTTTCAGCCCCCCCATTCTTCCCATTGCAATTATCATTGCCATTGCTGCTATTCATAGGTAACTCCACCCAGACACTGTTGAGGCTAGTTGGCGGAGGCAAAGCCTGTTCCCCTTCCTCGCAGTTGTTGTTGTTGTTGTGTGGGGCGGCGGTGGCTCAACTAAATGGGACGACATCGTCTGGCGACTGGAAGACCTGCGGCTGCAGCAACGAGCGTCTCCAGTTCTCGGGCGGCAACACCGGAATTGGGGATTTTTAAAGCCACTGCTAGGACTTCCAGCCAGTCCATGTCTGCAGTCACCACCAGGCCGAGGCTGCCAGCTCCTTCTGGGATTTAGACTCACTTCATGAATGACGAGTTAGCAGTCTCCACCCTGTGCAGTCCAGAATTGAAGTATACTATCCACAGAAGTGCATGAGATGTTTTTTCAGTAACTGAGCTCTGCATTTATTACAGTAATAAAAATATTCAGGAAGCAACGAGGTCATAACACAATCAGAATATAACAGTTGTCCCCACTCAGCTATGATGGCATCCCATCACACTGTCATGGTCTCACCCTGCACAGACATTCCAAGTGGATAAAACACACCATTTCATTAGCAACTGCCCATGGATAAGTGCATATTTCAGATGGTTGTGTTCCTGTAAATTGCTACAACATTTCCTCTGGTTTAGTCAAGTAGTCCCAAGGGTTGGCTGAGATGGTCATGGCCATGGGGCTGCCCATGGTCAGTTGTACTTGCTGACACCTGACTCCCCTCTCGGTGACGTCTGAGCAAGCCATTGTGTACACACATTGGTCTACTTGCCACCACTATAAACACCCAGTATAATCAATCCATGAAAAGGAAAGGTTCATCTGGGACCACAACCCTGGTCCATGAGCAGTCGGCCCTGCTGCTTTCAGGGCTCGGGGGCAGGTAGCACAGCACAAGGCAGGCACCTGTCCAGGCAACACCACTCAACCATGCCCTGTCCCCTTCAGGGCTGGCCCCCAGTGACCCAAGGCTTCCCTGTGGGACTCAACCCTTCAGGCTCTGCCACCACCCAAGGCACCAGGCTGAAGACCAGGCCTGCATGTGCCTCTGGGGATGCTCAGGGGCAAGCAGTGGCATGCACCTGCAGGGCCAAGGCCCAAGCAGACGTGCTCTTCAGTGCATACTATTCCAACATAGCTCAGGCTTTGAAATTGCTAACGTGAACTTGCTGAAAGACTTCAGGATTCACCTAGAGGCTGCGGCTCCCAGTTTAAATTCACTGCCTCAGTGGGATGTTGTCCTCATCAAAATCCACCCAGAAGAGGTCTTTTTATTTTTATTTCTTGATACCAGGAATGGAACACAGGGGCACGTAACCACCAAGCCACATCCCTGGCCCTTTGTAAAAATATGTTTTATTTAGAGACAGGGTCTTGCTAAGTTGTTTAAGGATTTGCTAAGTTGCTGAGGCTGACTTTGAAGTCACGATCCTCCTGCCTCAGTCTCCTGAGCTGCTGGATTACAGGTGTGCACCACCATGCCTGGCCAGAAGAATGTTTTCTGACAATAACATCTTTCAGGTTTCAGTGTGAAAATCCAGCCACAGGACAGAGAGGAGAAAAATCACCAAATAGACCTTGTTTTATTATAAATTATCCATCTTTGGTTATTTCAGTATAGTAACAAAAAATGGACTAATTCACAGAGGAAGCCTGTCATGAAGAGCTTGGCTACTGGAACCGGGAAAAATGACTAAAATAAAGGTCTATCAACCTCTAAAAATTATTTTTAAAAAAGAGTCCATCTACCTTGAGGACATTTTCACCATTTGATAAGGGCCAGCTGGATTTGGTCATCATGAATTAGCAGACAAGTAACAGGCTGGGCAGAAATTCAGCCCCTCCTTGGTGTGATGATGATGAGGAAAACAGACTTTAATGCAAGTGGTCCTGATTACTACAGCGATGGCCTCACTGGTGTGACAGAAGCAGGGAGAAGTGTGCCAGGTGCTCAGGGGAGGCCTATTATCAGAGGCCAGTGTACTCTACCCCAAGTCCTTCAGGAGCAAATGTGAAGCACAGTGACCATAGGGAATCCATCAGCGGGTCTCCCAATTCCTGTGTGCATATGGCTCACCTGGGACTTCTGGGAAGAGAGACTCACCCAGGAGCTGTGACAGTTTGGAGCAAGATTTCAGGCCAAGGTGGTGGGCAGACACAATCCATGGTAGAGAAAGAAAAATGTACTGCAGACTAGAGATACCAATACTGTTGTCACCATGGCAACCAGGCCACAATGGTCCTAAGAGCACTTGGTGTGCTAATGTGCTGTGCTGCAGCAGAGCACCTCATCAAAGCACCCTCTCCTTTCCCTGGCAACCCCTCTGCAGGCCACACTGCACCCTGCTGCCCTTCCAGACTCCCAGGAGCCAGTCTGTTTCCTCTACTCATCAGTGGGGCAACCACTACTCATTTACCTCCTTATATTGAAAATTTTTTAAAAGCAGTAATTGTGAGCTGGGGTGCTGCTTGGAGTTGGAGAACTTGCCAGGCAGGTGCCAGGCTCTGGCTCCATTCAAACCCCCCAAAACAACTGCAATCTTCTGCAGTCCTCCAACTCGCCTCTACCTGGTGAACACGCTGCAAAATGCAAAAGTCCAGTCGAGCCCAAACAGCTAGCTCGGTGCACAATTTCAACTCCTGTCTGTCAACAGCCATTTAGAGATTTCCCAGGCCCCAGTCCCTTTTCCAAAATGTTTTCAAAGAACGGTAGCCAATTCCATTTTCCTGTAGTCAACTTCCCCTGCATCCGGAACATCTGTAGGTCAGGTTTTCAAACAATGATAGAAAAACATTAGGTCTTTTCATTTCTCTCTTTTTTCTAAAAAGTACATTTGGTATAACCCTCATCCCAGAAGAGGAAAAAAATAAAATAAAAGTGGAAACATGTAGACAGCTACAAAGAAAGTTTTTCCCTGCTGCGTTCACAAAACAAAATCCCAGGACGCTATTTTGTGGATACCCACTAGTGAATTCCTGAGATCCAGAACAGCCAGTTCACGTGGGAACAAAACACAGGACAGTGGAAAGCCCAGGCACAGAACTACAGCAGAGAGACGGCCTGCCCCAGGCTTGGCAGAAGTTGCAGGGACCAACGAGAAAAGGAGGGAGGTGGCAGCAGGAGGCAAGGAGAAACTCTAGCAGGAGTGAGGCCTCAGGAACGAGGAGGAGGACAGACTCACCAGCCAGGCAAAGAGGGTGAGTGCAAGGGCTTTCTGGCCTCATTTCTGCCCTTCTCCTGATCCTGGTCCATTCCCGCTCATTATAAAAAGGATGCAGCCCACCTGCCTACACAGCAGCCCATCAGAAGGCCACTGAGGCTGTGAAGACCGTGCTTCTGGTTTCATTTCTCTACTGCACCCTCACTCCTTGACCAAGGGGATACTTGGTGGTCATTCCATCTGCTGGCCATCTAAGCAGCCACAGTGTGTGAAGACATGCAGGTGATGCCAGAAAATCAGGACCTGGCACTTGCCCGAGAGAGACAGAGGGGGAGGTCCAGATGGGGGAGAAAGGCCACAGAGGACACAGGGCAAGGTTGTGTGGCATGGCAGGAAGGACCCAGACTGCACAATCAGTTCCCAGTTACCTGGTCCCACCTGCTCCTAGTCCAGGAGGTGCAGGAGAGTGAGATGGACCCTGAGACATGAGGCTGGCAGTGCAAGCCAGGATGCGGGTCAGGGCCAGGATGAGAGGTGGTGGGGTAGCCGTGCACCTACAGAGGGTGTGACCACCAAAGACAGGAGCCCAGCAGAGCGAGGAAGAGCCTGGGATGCTACTGGGTGCCACGGGAAAGACCTGAGTGGATGGGAGGAAGGCTTGAGAAGTGCCTGGCTCAGTAACTAGCTGGAACCTTCCAGTGTCTGAAATGCACCATTGGAGACAGAAGACAGTGTGCATGAGTGTTGGTCACTGGACTGCCTTTCTTTGGAGTTGACACTGCCTTGCTGGGGCCTCCTTGGGGTTTCTGGAGATCCCCTGACACTTACCTTTCTCTCACAATTCCATGATTGCTACAAAGTAGCCTTGATGTAACTCCAATTATTTGCAGCAAACAGAACCTTTGTTTTGTAAATAAAAAAAGCACAAATGCAATGTACATGAAAACAGACACAATCTCACTCTTGTTCATGTTGCAGAATAAACACCGATTCCTGAGAAGCCAGAAGCATGAGTACAAGGAAAAAATGATGGCCATCAACTTACTCCAAGACTGAGAATCTCCTGTGTGCTGCTGAAAACCCTGGTGTGCTGAGCATGAAAGTGCTGGAAAAATAGAACAAAGCAGCCCTGGACCTCATGGAGCTCCCATTCCAGACAGCAAGTGAACGAGGTCTCCAGAATCCAAAGTTTGGATAGTGCTTCCTCAACACTGAAAATGTAATTTGAATCAAGCTGAATTTGAATAATGTGTTCATTGAATTAATCTCACTGTTATACCTAGAGATTTATGGGCAATCTAAACTTTTTTTTTTTTTTTTTTTTTTTTGGCGGTACTGGGGATTGAACTCAGGGCCTTGTGCTTGCAAGGCAAGTACTCTACCAGCTGAGCTATCTCCCCAGTCCTTAATCTAAACTTTTAACGGTGTCTTCATCTTGCTCAGAATTCGGTTTATTCTATTTGGTCCTGACTTCCTTCATTTTGAGCAGTAGGCAAGGCAAATTTCCAAGGCTCTGTTACTCTGTCACTAAAACTGTCCTTGTAAAATACAGCACCAGTGTTTCCTCCTCAGAACCTGTTGAGGATGTCTCTTCATGAATCAGGTTCATGTTAATACTCAGATTAATTTATTGGGGCATATAAAGGGGCACTTGAACACTGAGTCACATCCTCAGCCCTATTTTGTATTTTATTTAGAGAGAGGGTCTCACTGAATGCTTTGCCCTCAGTTTTGATGAGACTGGCTTTGAACTCATGATACTCCTACCTCAGCCTCCCGAGCCACTGGGATTACAGGTGTTCACCACCACACCCAGCAGAAAAAATTCATCTAATAAAATTTCTCTTCATAAAAACAAATGCTTCGAAGGCTGAATATTGTCTCTGATAAGCGGATGCTGATCCATGGTGGGGCCAGGGTAGAGAAGAATGAAGGGACTTTGGATTGTACAGAGGGGAGTGAGGGGGAGGGGTGGGGCAGTGGGGATGGGAAGGATGGTGGAAGTGATGGACATCATTGCCCTATATCCTGTGTGATTACACGACTGGTGTGACTCTGCACCATGTTCAGCCAGAGGAATGAGAGTTACGCTCATGAGTTTTATTGTCATGTATAGCCGATTAGAACAAATACTACCCTGCAAATAAACAGATACTTGATTGCTTCTGGGTATCTTAGTAAAGAAAAAGAAATTAAAACCAGGTGCACAATTTCTGCTGCTGAGCGGCTTGGTGGTCACTCTCACACCAGCCACTGTGGGGTTCTGTGAGCATGTTCACCTCAGGGTCCACATGTGTGCAGGCCACGGAGAGGCAGTGGGCCAGGGTCATCTCCATGAAGGCTCTCAAAGGATAATCAGCAAATGTCCCTTGCTGGAATTTGTCCTTTAGGCCCCAAACCAGCACCAGAGTATGAGGGGAGTGGTGGTGGACCATGCTGCCCAAAGTGGATGGGGAAGTGAGGAAGCCTCTTCGAAGAAGTGCCCAGGCTCCTGTCCTGCATGACTGTGGCAGGCACCCACCCAGCAGCAGAGTCCTCGGGACACAGCTCTCGCCAGCTGCACTAGCTCAGGCAATGGGCCAAACAGGACCAACCATGAGACAAAGGCCATGGCAGCCGCTCCTCCCATCACAGCCCCAGTCCCTGCTCGCCAGGCTGTGCCACTTTCACAGCGGGTGGAGGTACGCCTCTGTGGTTTGTTTCTGGGTTCCATGGTGACTCACTTTAGCACAGAAGTGACGTGAGTTCAACTCCCAGTCCTGGCTCCTGAGGTCCGCATCAGCTCTCTCCAGGAGGTGGTGCCGTCTCCAACAGACTATGGGCTCCCCACTGGGAGAGGACAGTCCCAGGCTCTTGGGCCCTCTCCTGCAGAGGTCAGCTAACACAAGGACCTGTCAGGTCATCAGACGAATCAACTCTCCAGTGACCCACAGGAGACTAGCCTAAGAGCCACCCAGCCAAGCCCAGTCAAACCTGCTGCCCCTCCGAGGCCACAGAAACAGTGGGAGTCCCCTGGCTTCTGAGAGGCCCATTCTGAAGAACAGAAAAACCAACACACTGCCTCCTCTACACCTCCACTTGGCATTTAGACCGAGAGGAATCACAAGCTCAGCACAGGAAAGCTCTGTCAGGGATCTGGCACTCATGCCGTTGTGCTTTCTGCTTCTCCATGGTGTAGGGCAGAGCTCTAGGGCCCTCAGCAGCCCAGATGGAGCAAATCTGTGCCTCCATGAGGACATCGACTGACGACTGTCATGAAACTGACATTACCGTTCAATGGTGCCTGAGGCTGGTGGCCCTGGAGGTGCCTCATGTTTGTTTCCATGAATAAGCATGGGCGTCCACAATGCCAGCTGCCCATGGTAATGATCCACACTGGGGAATCTGGCAAAGGGGTTTGAGGGAGCTGTCCCACACACTAGGAGGCAGGCCCAGGCCAGGGACTGCTCCTGGTTGGCATGGGTGAGGGGATGCCCCACCCACATCTGGGTGGCCTGGAGACACCCAGGCCTTGGGGAGCTGCAGAGGCAGCAGCCCCAGCAGGTCTCTGCCATGGAGCCAGGCCTACAGATGCCTCCTGCTCTGCAACCCACAAAAGCAGCCCTGTTGGTGCACTATGCACATGGGATTAGTTAGAATCCTCAAGATCTGAATATCAGAAGAAAATACTCTTGAAGTGAATTGTTTAATATTTTAGCATAAATAAGCTATCAATAGATAGAATGATCACACTTATTTTGTGTAGATGCCCATTGTACATATCAGAGATTACTAATGGTGCAGTGACCGTGTTTTTTTTTTTAACTTTCTCTCATTCTTTTTGGATATAAATCCGCTCCACACACATATGTGCATAACATTTTAAACAATGAACTTTTTTCTGTGAACAACCCTAACATCCTGTCTGTGGGTCCCTAGTGGCAGGTCCTTATCCCTCACGGGGTGAAGCAGGTCCAAGAGGCATGTCTAAGACATCCCAAGTGACAGATAAGGAAGCTGTGCCAGAGGAAGCCAAATGGTTGCCCCAAGTCAGACACTACTCTGCCAAGGTATACCATTAGCAGAGCGACTTACATCTCATTTTGACCAGGAAGATATTTTTTAACATTGATATTATTTTCTTACGTGGGTTGAAAAGGATTTTCAAGGGAGACTTTAATCGGTTTAAAAAAAAAGAAAAAAGAACTACCTGCTTCATACTGAAATCAAACTGGAAATAAGACTTCGAAAAGTACTAATGCTTTTTGTTGAAAAAGAGCATGAAACAAAACTTGCTTCTTTCCCATACTTTCTGCTGCTCCACCAGCCTCTGGAGGGTGGCCTCAAATGTCCTGTTACAGCTTCTCTGGCCTCCACCAGGTCTGGCTTCATGCCAGGAAGTGACAAACATATATCCAGAGGACATGGTGATAAAGAACCATGGATGGAATGAGAGGTGAGGCTGTCTGAATCCACCATTGAAGCTCCTCTGCACCACACCCAGTCCTCTTTCTCGCAGGATGTGGGAGCTTCCTGTTTTCCTGAGGAGCACACTGTCTCTCTGGTTGACAGGAAATTTCTTAGCAACCCAGCCACAGGAAGAATAAATTCAGCTATAGTTTTAATTTTGCAAAGACAGGTTTAAAAAATCTAGTAAGTACTGGTTCTACTACTTCAGATTAACTATTAGAAATCCTTAATTAAGGACAGGAAATGCAACAAGGCAGCTTCTTCCAAATCCTTCCTAGAAGCCTGAACTGAGGGAGCTGCTGAAGTGAAGATCCCAGACTGCTCATGGGCCTCTGGTAGTCCCTCAGCAGAGAGAGGTACAGACGTGGGAGCACCAGGGGACTACAGAGAGAGTGGCCAGCACCCACTCCATGACAGCAGAGGGAGATGCCAGTGTCCCATCCAGGCTGGGACAGAGAGATGCCAGCTCAGGACTGAGGTCTAGAGACAGACACAAAACAAATCCCTGATGGAGCACATGTGTACACAGAGCTGGGTTCCCACAGGTAGGAAACAGTCCCATGAGGATAGCAACAACTCTGTGAAACATGTGCATCTGCCCATCTCCACCATCAGCACACTGCCCTGGTCCCTGAGTAGGACTGACCCACCTCCTGTCTGACCCCATCTCCACCATTAGCACACTGTCCTGGTCCCTGAGTAGGACTGCCTCACCTCCTGTCTGACCCCATCTACACCATGAGCACTCTGTCCTAATTTTTATTTCTTTACTTTTCTTGTTCTCTTTTCCTTTTGCTTGCCTGTTCCCTCAGAGTCTCTTTCTCCATTTTTTGCATGCTAATATCCAATTTCTTCTGATTACACTCTCACCCTTTCTATTTTCTAGAACTTCTATATAATCTTTTCTTATCCCATTAACAGCCACATTCTACATCCCTGTGCATCCTCTTTGTCCTCCATTAGAAATTGCAGACCTTATTGCAAACCTGTTTGTTTTACCGAAGATAATATTTGAACTCACTTTGTTCACTATGACAATTTTGTTATTGTCCCCATAGGGGCTATTTGGTCTAGGATTGCATAGTGTCTGATTTGGGCACTGATAATATTGATCTCCCATTAAAGAAAGGGTTTTGGAAACCTATAGGGCCACTATAAGCCTTTAGGGGGAAATCTGCAATACCCCAGATCTGCACTGCTAGAGGGGAAGATACATGAACAACATGAAAAAACAAGGGAAGAAAATGATCCAAACAAATCTAGATTCTATATTAATAGAATCCAATGACAGTATGTTAGAAGAAATGTCAGAAAAGGACTTCAGATTATACATGATTAAGATGATTCACGAAGCAAAGGATGAGATAAGAGAGCAAATGCAGGCAATGAATGATAATACCAATAAGCTGAAAGAGCACCTACAGGAAGCAAAAGATCATTTCAACAAAGAGATAGAGATTCTCAAAAAAAACCAAACAGAAATCCTTGAAATAAAGGAGACAATAAACCAAATAAAAAACTCAATGGAAAGCTTCATCAAAAGTCTAGACCACTTGGAAGACAGAACCTCAGACAAGGAGGACAAAATAATTAATCTTGAAAATAAAGTTGCCCAAACAGAGAAGATGGTAAGAAATTATGAACAGAAGAATCTCCAAGAACTATGGGACATCATGAAAAGACCAAATTTAAGAATTATTAGGATTGAGGAAGGCACAGAGATGCAAACCAAAGGAATGAACAACCTATTCAATAAAATAATATCAGAAAATTTCCCAAACCTGAAGAATGAAATGGAAAATCAAATACAAGAGGCTTACAGAACACCAAATGCACAGAATCACAAGAGATCCACACCAAGGCACATTATAATGAAAATGCCTAACATTCAAAATGAAGATAGGATTTTGAAGGCCGCGAGAGAAAAGCATCAGATTACATATAGGGGGAGACCAATACGGATAGCAGCCAACTACTCAACCCAGACTCTAAAAGCTAGAAGGGCCTGGACCAACATATTTCAAGCTCTGAAAGAACATGTTTGCCAACCAAGAATCCTATACCCAGAAAAACTAACCTTCAGATTTGAAGAAGAAATAAACTCCTTCCATGATAAACAAAAGTTAAAAGAATTTACAAATAGAAAGCGTGCACTACAGAATGTTCTCAACAAAATATTCCATGAGGAGGAAATGAAAAACAACAATGTAGGTCAGCAAAGGGAGGAACTACCTTAGAGAAAAACCACTCAAAGGAGAAACCAAGCCAACTTAGAAACCAAAAATAAGCCAAATGACCGGGAATACAAATCATATCTCAATAATAACCCTAAACTTTAATGGCCTAAACTCATCAATCAAAAGACATAGACTGGCAGAATGGATTAAAAAGAAAGACCCGAAAATATGCTGCCTGCAAGAGACTCATCTCATAGAAAAAGACATCCACAAACTAAAGGTGAAAGGATGGGAAAAAACCTACCACACACATGGACTCAGTAAAAAAGCAGGGGTTTCCATCCTTATATCAGATAAAGTGAACTTCAAACCAAAGTTAGTCAGAACGGATAAAGAAGGACATTTCATACTGCTTAAGGGAACCATAAATCAGGAAGACATAATGATAGTAAATATTTATGCCCCAAACAATGGTGCATCCCTGTACATCAAACAAATCCTTCTCAATTTCAGGAATCACATAGAACACAACACCATAATTCTGGGTGACTTTAATGCACCGCTGTCACCAATAGATAGATCTTCCAAACAAAATCCAACAAAAGAAAACATAGAACTCAATAACACAATCAATAACCTAGACTTAATAGACATATATAGAATATTCCATCCATCAACGAGCAGATTCACTTTCTTCTCAGCAGCACATGGAACCTTCTCGAAAATGGACCATATGTTATGCCACAAAGCAGCCCTTAGGAAATACAAAAAAATAGAGATACTGCCTTGTGTTCTATCAGGTCATAATGGACTGAGAGTAGAAATCAATGACAAAATAAAAAAGAGAAATTATTCCAACACCTGGAGACCAAATAATATGCTATTGAATGAAACATGGATAACAGAAAACATCAGGGAGGAGATTAAAAAATTCTTAGAGGTCAATGAGAACAACGATACAACATTTCAAAATCTCTGGGACACTATGAAAGTGGTACTAAGAGGAAAATTGACTGCATGCAGCGCATTCCAAAAAAGAATGAAAAGTCAGCAACTAAAGGACCTAACATTACAGCTCAAAGCCCTAGAAAAAGAAGAAAAGAATAACAGCAAAAGTAGTAGAAGTCAGGAAATAATTAAAATCAGAGCTGAAATCAATCAAATTGAAACAAAAGAAACTATTCAAAATATTGACAAAACAAAAAGTTGGTTCTTTGAGAAAGTAAACAAAATAGACAAACCCTTAGCCACACTAACAAAGAGAAGGAGAGAGAAGACCCAAATTGCTAAAATACATGATGCAAAAGGAAGCATTTTTATATGCAAGTGATGAAACAGCTGAAAGGGAAATGATGAAAACAACCACATTTGCAATAGCCTCAAAAAAAAAAATAAAATAAAATACTTGGGAATCAATCTAACCAAAGAGGTAAAAGATCTCTACAATGAAAACTACAAAACATTGAAGAAAGAAATTGAGGAAGACCTTAGAAGATGGAAAGATCTCCCATGTTCTTGAATAGGCAGAATTAATTTTGTCAAAATAGCCATACTACCAAAAGTGCTATACAGACTCAATGCAATTCCAATAAAAATCCCAATGATGTACCTTATAGAAATTGAGCAAGCATTCATGAAATTCATCTGGAAGAATAAGAAACCCAGAATAGCTAAAGCAATCCTTAGCAGGAAGAAAGAAACAGAGGGTATCGCAATACCAGAACTTCAACTATACTACAAAGCAATGGTAACAAAACAGCATGGTACTGGCACCAAAAGAGACAGGTAGATCAATGGTACAGAATAGAGGACACGGACACAAATCCAAAGAAATACAATTTTCTCATACTAGAAAAAGGTGCCAAAAATATGCAATGGAGAAAAGATAGCCTCTTCAACAAATGGTGCTGGGAAAACTGGAAATCCAAATGCAACAGAATGCAACTAAACCCCTATCTCTCACCCTGCACAAAAATCAACTCAAAATGGATCAAGGACCTCGGAATCAGACCAGAGACCCTGCATCTTATAGAGGAAAAAGTAGGTCCAAATCTTCACCTTGTTGGCTTAGGATCAGACTTCCTTAACAGGACTCCCATAGCACAAGAAATAAAAGCAAGAATCAACAACTGGGATAGATTCAAACTAAAAAGCTTTATGTCAGCAAAGGAAACAATCAGTAATGTGAAGAGAGAGCCTACAGAGTGGGAGAATATCTTTGCCACTCATACTTCAGATAGAGCACTAATTTCCAGGATATATAAAGAACGCAAAAAACTCTATATGAAGAGTACAAATAACCCAATCAACAAATGGACTAAGGATATGAACAGACACTTCAAAGAAGACGATCTACAAGCAATCAACAAACATATGAAAAATGTTCACCATCTTTAGTAATAAGAGAAATGCAAATAAAAACTACCCTAAAATTCCATCTCACCCCAATTAGAATGGCGATTATCAAGAACACAAGCAATAATAGGTGTTGGCGAGGATGTGGGGAAAAAGGTACACTCATACATTGCTGGTGGGGCTGCAAATTAGTGCAGCCACTCTGGAAAGTAGTGTGGAGATTCCTTAGAAAACTTGGAATGGACCTACCATTTGACCCAGCTATCCCACTCCTTGGCCTATACCCAAAGCACTTAAAATCAGCATAGTACAGAGATACAGGCACATCAATGTTCATAGCTGCTCAATTCACAATAGCCAGATTGTGAAACCAACCTAGATGCCCTTCAATTGATGAATGGATAAAGAAACTATATATATATATATATATATATATATATATATACTCAAGTGGAATATTACTCAGCTATAAAGAATAATAAAATTATTGCATTTGCAGGCAAATGGATGAAATTGGAGAATATCATGTTAAGTGAGATAAGCCAATCTCAAAAATCCAAAAGGCGAATGATCTCACTGATAAGCGAATGATGTCACATAATGGGGGGGTGGGAGGAGGGCAAGAATGGAGGAAGGAGGGACTGTATAGAGGGAAAAGAGAGGTGGGAGGCGTGGGGGAGAAGGAAAAAAATAACGGAATGAATCAAACATCATTACTCTATGTAAGTGTATGAATATGCAAATGGTATGCTGTTACTCCATGTACAAACAGAAACATGTATCCCTTTTTTTTACAAAAAAATAAATAAAAAAAGAAGAAGATCACAAAACTATGACTGTGTGCCTGGAGTAGAGATGGGATGAGCCCTGCTGGAGGATCTAAATGGTGCTGTGACTGAACTGCCCTAACTGAGCATTTTCTCTCGTGTGCATAGCCTCCCCCTTTCATTAAAGGGAGTTTAATCTGGGCTTCTCTACTTGCAAACAAGAACCCTAATAAACAAGCCCAGGGACAAAGAACACGCTGGCCTACATTGTAGAGAAGCAAATTCAAAAGAGGACGCTGTCTGTGCCTCCTACGTGTGCAATGAGCGTTTTCAGACTTTCCCGGTAATAGATCCACTTCTGTCATCGTGGTAATGGCAAACTGCTATCGTCCTCAGCAGGAAAGACCTTCCATGTGGGTCCTGCCGCTGTTACAACCCCTTCCACTTCCCCAGTGATACTTTCCTTGGCTCAGGGGCTTTCCCTCTCAGGTGCGAGCAGGCTGACTCCAGGGACTGGCCCAGAGGCAACCCAGGGCACCTCCCAACTTCACTTCCAAACTGAGTGCTGCTGTGGGCTTCTCCTTCCTCTCCTCTTGTCATTCTTCTCTGCTTTAAAGAGATTACTCTTCATCAGCAGCTGTCACTGTTCCTGCCAGGAGACTTTCTAAACCCCACACAGCTCCTGATTCTATATCAGTTTCACAGATATACGTTTCTGAAGTGTCATAGAAAAGGATGATATTATGAAAAAGGGATGCATTCTAATTGCTAATTGCATTTTAAACCTAAACTGGAGAAGCTTCAGGGTCAGGCCTCTGCTCTGAACTGGCCCCACAATTAAAGCCCGCAGCCTTCCTTTAGCGCGAGTCACCAAGGATCACTATGGTTCTCTAAAAATGCACCTGAATGTTTTATGCCTTGCTTGGAGCATGTTACTCCCTTCCTTTCCTTCCAGTAAAATCCTTTTCTTTCTCATCTAAAGTCAGATGCAAAGATCTATTTATTAAAAACAGAGACAGGTGCTGTTCTGGTGAAGCCTGGGAGTTGCCCACTCCAGCATCCACCCACACCAGTCCCCAGGGCTCTGGAACAAGGCACTGAAAGTCTTTGCTCAGAGGTATGCTAATTTATAGCAGGCATCCTATTCTCCAAATGACATAAAAAGGTTTCTAGTCTTAGTATATCTTATATTCCAACCTCTGTACCATTTTTTACTCCTTTCCAAATTCTTTTTTTCTTCCCTTCGTGCTGGGAATTAAACCAGAACCTCTAGACAAGTGTGGTGGAGCACCTGCAATCCCAGTGAATCCAAGGCTGAGGCACAGGTTCAAACAATTAAGGCTAGTCTCAGCATCTTATCAAGATCCTCAGCAATTTATCAAGATCTTATCTCAAAATAAAAAATAACAAAAGGACTGGGGATATAGCTCAGCAGTAAAGTACCTCTGGGTTAAATTCTGTGTCAAAGAGAAAGAAAAGGAAGGAAGGAAGGGAGAAAGGAAGGAGGGAAGGAAGGAATAAAGGAAGGGAAGGAGGGAGAAAGGAAGAAGGAAAGGAAGGAATAAAGGAAGGGAGGGAAGGAAGAAAGGAAGGAAGGGATGGAGGGAGAGAGGGAGGGAGGAAAAAGCAAAGAACAGAGAAGGATCTCATGCATGCGAGCCAAAAACACTTTTCTCTCCAGGGAAGTGAAATATTACTCCTTTTTTTTTTTTTTTTTGCATGGCACGAGGCAATGGAGTCAGGTAGACACTGAGCAAGATCAATACCAAGATCAGGCACATCAGCATTATGTGTCAGACAATGCTTCAAATGCTCTGAATGTATTTGCTTATTTAATATTTATAATCATCTTATACAACAGGTGTTTCTGTTATATCACCCCCATCATCCCAATGAAGGAAGCAAAATGACCTGACTATAACTATTTCCCCAGAGACCAGATTTAAACCCAAGTGTCTAGGTTCAGAAACTATCTTCTTCACCATTAAGACAAATTGTGAAGTCCACTGTGATGTTTTAGTTATTTTTATTATTCTTCTAGTGTTAAAATAATGAATGTAAGTCAGGACCAATACTACAGTCTGTATATATCTGGAAGGTCCCCAAATCCACAATAGTCATAGCAATGGACATTGTCTAATGTGTTGTTCTTTGAGAAAGAATGTACAGTGTATGACTTTCAGGGGATGTATGTTTGCCACTTGAGAAAAAAAGACAATGTGCATGAAAAACATCCTATTAACCGAGAACTGATATACATATTTCAATTTGATATGTTAATTAATGTTTTTTTAATATTCTACTGAACTAATGAACCTATGTTCACATAGGCCACATTTTAAAATTTCTTAAGTAGTTCTACCAAATATTGCACATAATTCCAATGTTGTTTGATTCTAAGCTGATATGATTTCATACAATTTTAATGATATAGAAATAATTTCATTTTATGGAACTGGAGGAAAATGACTTCTATCTTAAAATTCCAATGATAAGTACTATGATCAAGTTGCAAAAGAAAAGATACGTTTTTGCTCTTATTTGCTAAACAGCAATGACTCTGGGAAGCAGTATGGAGATTCTTTTCAAAACTAGAAATGGAACCAACCACCATTTCAGCCAGCTGTCCCATTCTTTAATATATGTCCAAAAGGTTTAACATCAACATACTACAGAGATGCAGCCACATCACATCAATGCTTGTAGCAGCACAATTTATGATAACCAAGCTATGGAGCCAACCTAGGTGACTGTCAACAGATAAATGGATAAAGAAAATGTGATATATATACACATGGAGTATTACTCAGTCATAAAGAAGAATGACTTTATGGCATTTGCTTGTAAATGGATGGAACTGGAGACTATCATGCTTAGTGAAATAAACCAGTCTCAGTAAATCAGAAGTGGAATCTTTTCTCTGGTATATGTAAGTTAATTAAAAATAAGATGGATATAGCATAACAAATGAAAGAGAGAAAAAGAGAAAGAGGCAGGAAAGGGAAAGTGGAATTTCCTTGCAATAGAGGAAACGTGAGTAGAGTAGATGATGGGGATAGCAGAGGAGGAGGAAGACAGGACAAGAAAAGGAAGAACAGAAGAATGAATCTGGCCAAAATTTTATGTGTGTGGATATGGCACGTTGGGTCCCAGAACTGAGTGTATCCACAGAACTCTAATCAAAATAAAAAAGGAAGTAAACTATAAATTGACTGAAGTGGATCAGTGGAATGGAGAGGGGATTGGTGAGTGGTGGTACAGTGAGGGGACTGCTGGGGCTGAATTTGAGTGTGTTGTGGTACTTGCTTTTGTGATTATGTCAGGGCATATCTTGGTGTTGCATTTAACTAAAAATAATAAATTACAAAAGTGCTTTCAAGCACTGTTCAGAGGGAATCCTTTCTGGGCTATACTTATGCCCAGGGAACTTTAAAATAACCTGGCCAGGAAACTCAAAGAGGAAAATTATTCATTAGGGGCAGAAGGAAATTTACTAACTTTCCTTTTGTTTTCTTTTTGTCTCTGAGAGTAAATGCTTTGGTATTTTTTTGTTGTTGTCTTTGCTTTTGTTTATGTTTTCATTTTGATACCAGGGCATGCTTAACAACTGAACCACATCCTCATCCCTGTTTTTATATTTCAATTAGAGATAGGGTCTCTCTGAATTGCTTAGGACCTTGCTAAATTCCTGAGGCTGGCTGTCTTTCAACATGAAATCCTCCTACCCCAGCCTTATGAGCTGCTGGGATTACAGGCATGTGTCACCATACCCGGCACTTTGGTCTTTATTACCAAAAGCATTATTCATTGCCAAATCTTATCACCAGTCCAGCATCCTCTCCTCCATGCCTGACTGACTTATGAAAGAAAGGATGACTTTCATATTTTCATTTTGAGCCATTGGATAATGAAAGGTGCGAATTTCCCTCATGGGACATGTTTGGAGAAATTCTAGTTGTAACATGTTCAGAGATGTTTAACCATAGATAGCTATAGGAAGTTCAATGTACAATGTGCAGTAGGCAGTAAGTGTGTTACAGAAGTCTACATTTTATGAGAAATTTTGAGAAATATCTTGAAAATAAGACTTAATTTTGACTTCCAAATCTCAAAAATAATTGAGAATCAAGAAGCATTACTAAGCTGCAGACAGTTCCAGCACGAAGGAGAAAATAGCATTGTTATAATCAGAATATTAACTCAAAATGGTAAATGACTCTTAATTGAGGAGACTTTGGTAACTCACTTAACTTCTGAAAATATCATTGCCCCATCTTTGGGGAGGGAAAGAAAAGGGGATGGAGGATGATTCCAACCCTGATCATAGATGGGACTGGGTACACACATGTATAAGCATAAGGATCAATTAAGATATGTATATGGAAGTTCCCTTTAAATTATTAACTACATTGTAAATTATACCAAAATATCATACAAAAAAGAGATATTGCCATAATTTTCAGGAAATATTAATATTAAGCAAACTTTATCAGTTTTTAAAATATCTGGAGAATTTATGAATTCACTAAGCAATACATATCTGCCTATATATCCACTGGGGAATAACAAAGTTACCTTAACTATCTGATGGCTATTTTACTCATAGAACCTTAAACTTGAACTGGAAATTCAGGGTTATATCATCCAAATGATTGCTCTTGTACACATAACCAAAAATTTAGTTCATTATTACAACTAGAATCTGACTCCTCATTTGCAGTTGAATGCAGAGATTCAGTCAAATGAGCAAATTGTTTAGAGTACAACCAGCTCTTCAGAACTTTCCCCATGATCAATCAATTTTATTGAATCGATTCAATTAATGCATCAAGAATTTTCTATTTAACTAATGCTTTATAGTATATTTTTTATTTTGTGACGTTAGACTTATGAAAAGATAAATAAATCCCTACATGTAAGAAGATAAATTCAATATGGTTGAAAGGCTATAAATCAAAATATGTGAGTAATATTAGTGAAATCTGCATAATTATGAAAGCAAGTCCTAATAGTAAATCATTGAATTCATTTAATCCTGTATTTTCTCGCTTGTTTAAGAAATATTTATGAAGTACCTACTACATGTGAGGAGTATTCTGGGTGTCAGGGAACAAATAGTCCTAGGAATAAGATATTGATAAACTTAAAAAATGAAATTTAAGATAGTAATAAATGCTCTAAAATTAATCTGCTGAGCAGAGGTATGAATAATGAGAAATCCACCTTGGAAACATCTGGGGCACTTGTTCAGGCAGAGGACTCAGGAGTACAAAGACCTCGATGTGCCCAGTGGAATTGAGTTGCCTTTGTATGTATGTATGTGTGTACCTTTAGTTACTGCAACAATAAGTGAGCTGCTTTGATACAGCATCCTCAGCTCTGCACACAATATGTAAGCAGACTCAGGTTAAAGTTAAAAAGGAAACTTGTACATAAATTACATGCTTTATGAAGCTCAAACAATTAAATTTTGCAAGAGTTCTTCAAAATACACATTCTGGATTTTGAGCCTCTACACACTGTTTACACTATGGTAATATGTAATATAACATGAAATATGAGGAGGAAGAAAATATGTTGACAAAGAAGAGGATTGGTTAACTATAGGGTGGGAGCTTGAATTGTGAATATGTAGTTTGTGGGAGATAGATGTTTAGAAAAATCACTGAGAGAATTATTTAATGTTCAGTTAAATTATGGTATTCTGAAGAGCTGAAAGTCTGCCAAGGTATCACCCACAGAAGAAAATTTGAGGTACCCTCAAATCATTAACTGAGGGAAGGTCAATGGAAATGTACATTTTGCTCTGAATTTCTGAACCATTTGGGGAATAAAGCACAGCAAGTTCTTGTTTTCTTCCTCAGCAACATGTTCATGCAATTAACCTAAAATACAAAATGCAATAAGCACATCATTTTTTCACTACAAAGTTTAAGGTAATATAAGTAGGTGGTTGCTCCTCCATCTCCCCAATTGGCATCGATCACTAAGCTTATTTCATCCATTTCCTGACCAGGGTCAGCTACTCACACAACTTGGGTTAACAAATACTGACCCTATCTTCTATGTCAAGAATTTCTCCAGATATATTCTTCTCAGCATTAACCCCCAATACTGAAGATTTAAAGGCAAGTAGTACATGTTCCCATTTCCAGAAAATAAAGGAAGAATGGGGAAGTGGATTGTAGGAACCTTGATGTGGTGTTCACCGTAGGAATTCATTCCTACCTGGAGATGAATAAATCCCCTTAGAGGAAGTAAAAAAAAAATGGTATATGAGTTCCACCTGAAAAGATGAAGAAGGCCCCACCAGTTGATGAGGAGCACAGAGGTTTTCAAGAGCCCAGTGTGAGACATTCCCACCCAATTATGCTGTTTGAGGAGCCATGAATCCCAGTAATGCCAGGATTGAGATGCTGAAAAATGGAACTAATGTGGTTATGTGAAAAGGCTTTCAAACCATTCTCAAAAGTTTAGACTGTATCTATCAATTATCAAGTTTCTTTCTTAAAAAAGTATAATAGGTATCAGTAATTTAGATTGTCAAATCATTTTCCTTTCTGTGTAGTGACCCCTCCTGATTTTCAATACTTTAGAATTGGATGGATCTGAACATACCCCTAGTAGTCATGTGGTCATGTGTCTCAGTTCTGGCAGTTCAAGCACTGCTTTCTCTGGTCTTGCTATGTAAAGTGTATGATAAATCAAGTGTTTGTGGATAATCACCTATTTGAAACTCTCAGGTAATAGGTATTTTACATTAATAATTTCTAAAGTAATAAAAATATAGCTAAGAGAACCACTGTGAGAAACTTAAGAGAGCCTGGAAAATAAGAATTCAACCTGTGATCCCAGCAGTTTGAGAGGCTGAGATAGGAGGATCGTTAAGTTCAAAATCAACTTCAGCAAAAGCAAGGTGCTAAGTAACTCAGTGAGACCCTGTCTCTAAAATAAAATACAAAATAGGACTGAGGATGTGACTTAGTGGTACAAGCACACCAAAGCTCAATGACCTGTAGCCCCCAAGCCCCCTCCAAAAAGAAAGAATCTAAGAGGGAAACAAGAGTGAATCATGGACAGAAACAGCTAAGGACATTTCTGCATACTTGGATCCAGTCAGGCTCAAAGGTGAAATCCCTTCTGAAGTTCAGTAACTTGGTCCAGTAAATTGTGTAAAAAAAAACCAAAGTGAATGGACTTCGGTTTTTGCCATTTACAACCAAAATAGAAGTATTTTTAAAATACTATGAAAACCAAAAATAAGTAGTTTTATAAATTTTTTTGAAAAACAACTTAAAAAAATAAAACCCAAAAGATGGGAGGACCTATACCTGCAGAATAAATCAGAGCAGAGAGTATAGATTTAAACTTATCCCAGTGGTAAACTAACACAGGGAAATGAGAAAGAAGGTCCTCCTCTGGGTATCCTCTGGAAAGCTAATGGTAAAGTTTCAAAGACTCCAAAGACCTTTGTACTTACTAGCAATTCACTTGGATTTTAGAAATTATTAGAAATATAAGTTTGGAATCATGAGAAAAAAGTTTAATCCAAAATGTAGGAAATTAGGATTTGCTAACATTTTTTGAGAGAGAGTACTTGGAAGTAAATCAAATATGTGTGTGTGTCAGAAATCAAAGGTGGACGATTTCCCAGAGAAAATGATAGAGATCATTGTGAAAGTAAGCATAGAATTTATCAAAATGAGAGAGAAAGTTCCCTTTATCTTGCATGTTAAATCCCATCAATGTTATTCTCCAGAATGGTAAAATAGGGAGAGCACTTATGAAATCTCAGTGGATCTTGGAAAGAAGGGGAGTTATAAAAAAGGAAACAAGTAGAGGGTAATCATTTTTTTAGTAAAACTAACAATGGAAAGAACACAATACAATACATGGAGTGATACCTAAAGAAAAACATTCCAGAACAGGTTTGAGAAATATTAAAAACACTGATTTTTTAATGAATTTATGGAAGGAGGAGAAGGAAGCAAAAGGGAGGGAATACAATAAAAGGGCAAAGACAGAGGAGAATAAATTAACATTTATATACTTTTAAAGGAAGGAGAAGACTTTGGGAATATGTGGAAGACAGTTTCACCTGAGCCTGGAGCAAACAAAAAATAAAAAGGAAAATGATTTTTAGACCAAAGAGAGTGGGAAAGATAACACTACTGTTTTTACTTCTGTGAGGCAGAAGGCTAGGTAACCTGGTGAGAATAAGCCCCTTGGGAACAAAAAATTGAGAATCAAGGTTTAAAATACTGATGTGATTAACAGAAAAAGGACCAGATGAGCTATTCAGAAATAAAGGAGTTCTTTGTTGTTTTTGTGTTGGTATATTTTAATTTTGTTGTCATAATGCCATAAATGTAACTAAATTTTCAGATAAAGCTAGAAATCTACTTGTAATCAATCTTTATAGTCTGCCTGGGAGCATCCTGGTATAGAATCTGAGAAACAAAGTGATTGGTGGTAGCCAAGATTTACAATTACTACATAATTATGGTGAAAAGAGCAATGAATAAATGAAGGCTGATGGTTTAAAGGCATGGTTCAGTGATTGACAGGGTGGGCAAAAGATTCAAGCTGAATACTTTGTAAAATCAAAACTTCAATAATCTGGGACAATAGGTTCATCAAAGGACAGTGTTAACTAGGAGGTAATCACATAGAAATAAGGCAAGTATAATACCAATGTTTAGTTTTTAAAAACTATTTATTGTACATGATATTGCATGTATGGGTAGAAAATACTGAATAAATGTATACTATAATTTACATTGCAGTAAACTCAAATGAGTAGGGTTCAAATTCCTTGGCATGAAGGGAAGACAGTAGCAGAGAGCCTGGGGCAGGGAGAGTTTTCTGAAAATAGATTTGAATTAATAACTTGGATGTTAGGTAGCATTTTAGAAGTTGGACAATGAAAGTTGAAGAAAATGGGATGAACATTTCAGATTGGCCACACTCACAAGAACATGTATTTAAAAGATTTTTACCACATATTCATAGTACTAAATAGATTTACAGGCTAGTCATATATTCTCAACTGTATAATGAGGAGTGTGTCATTTTTTAATATTGTCTAGGGCATAACTTCTTGTTAGTAATTCCCACAAGTCATTGTTTCATTCATCGCTCCAAGCAAATTATTTGTAAAGCTAAATTATTTTAGTGCAATGTTAACTCTTTCTCAGTTGACCATGCTCAAATAGTATATTTTGTATTGTAGTGCTGTGGCATCTGAAAAAAAATAATATCTAAACTTTCAAAAAAGTAGTTGTTTTTATATGACTTTGGTTTACAAGTTAACAAATGACCTACATGCAAGGCATTTGTGAGAGACTGCTTTTGTGAGAGCTCAGTGATTATAAGCAAAACTGTATTAAGGGGTGGTTAAAGTCAGCAAGAAAAGGAAAGCAATAGATCGAGTTTAAATGGGCAACATTAATGGGAATATGGACACATTTCAAAATGAATATACCGAAGATGGCGGAGGGCGGGTCAAGATGGCGGACTAGAGGGCGGCTGCATTTCACGTTGCTCCAGGACGCAAGATTCAAAAGAGGAGATAGTGAGAGACTTGGGACCAACTCAAAGCCGCCGGGTGAGTCTCTCCTGTTGGGGAGGCGTCCCAGATGGGGCAGTAGCCCCGGAACGCAGGGAACTTTGTGGGGTAGAGTTGCTCGGCGAGATGCCCCTCCCCCCACTGGAGCGGTAAACACGGACAACTGGGATCATCGTAGAGGAGGCGGCTCAGCACAGCGCTTGGACTCGGAGCAACCACTGGGGCTCCGGGCGGCTGCCTGAGGAGGGGCTGCGTGGCAAGCTGTTTGAACCCAGAGCGACCGCTTCTGAACACCGGGGGGTTGCCCGGAGGAGGAGGAGAAGCCCGGCGGGTCGCTTGGTCTGGGAGTGACTGCATCAGAGCCACAGGCAGTTGCCAGAAGGGGAGCTGCGTGGCGAGCTGTTTGAACTCAGAACAACTGCTCCAGAACACTGGTGGCCTTCCTGGAGGAGGAGAGCAGTGGGACGCTTGGTCTGGGAGTGACTGCATCAGGGCTGCAGGTGGTTGCCAGAGGAGGAGGCGAGTGGTGAGTTGATTGGACTAGAGGCGACCGCTCCTGAACACAGGTGACCTGCCTGGAGGAGGAGCGTGGTGAATCTCTTGGTCTCGGAGTCACCGCTCCTGAACACCCAGGGGGCTACCCCGAGGAGGAGGAGGAGGAACGGGGTGGGTCAGTTGGACTTGGACTGACTGCCTGGGGCTGTGGGTGGTTAGCGGGAGGAGGAGACCCGAAGTGGGTTGTTTGGACGCCTGGTGACTGCGTCGGAGACCGGGCGGCTGTCCATAGGAGGAGGTGTGTGGCGCGTCTCTGGGTCTCGGAGCTATTGTGCGGGGCTCCAGGTGGTGGCTCAGGGGCGGGGCTGCATAGCCAGGCTATTGGTGCAGAGCAGGGTCCCAGGAGCTAGGTGGCTTCTTGCTGGAGGAGCCACACAGAGACACGCCTAGGGGTGGAGCGAAGTTTCCAGGGCGGCGGGCAGATTCTCTGGGAGAGGCAGCCTAAGGAGACTCGCCTGCGAAGGGTGAGGCTCCCAGGCCCAGGACGTAGGTCCAGGCCCCTGGGATCATTGCAGAGGAAGACAGCCCAGCCCAGGTGGTAGTTGTAGATTGAGGGGAACCTCTAGGAGGGGAACTGACCAGCGAGACGTCCCCACCAAGTGAGTCTTCCCGGCCGGGGGAGGTTTTCCCACAGGGACGGTAAAACCAGAGAAACAGGCACAAACAAGCCTTGCCTCAGCCCGCAGTCTAGTTCCCCATTGGATGAACATTGGTCAACAAGTGGAGGCACCTCTGCCCACTAGCAGGGAATATACGCCACCTGAGGGTCACCACCCCTAGAGAGGCAGCTTCTTCGTGGAGCTCTGCATTATCAACCTCCTCCAAGACTTCAGGCTACTGAAGGATAAGAGGGGATATACTAGAAACCTTCAGGGACATTATAAGTTGATAGAGGAAATCTGCAATATCTTAATGACCCTCTGATTCCTGAACAATATGAGAAAACAAGGGAAGAAAATGCCCCAAACAAATCTAGATGTTACATCAATAAAATCCAACGACAGCATGGCAGAAGAAATGAGAGAAAGGGAGTTCAGAATGTACATAATTAAAATGATTAGGGAAGCAAACGATGAGATGAAAAAGCAAATGCAGGCATTGAACGATCGCACCAATCGACAGTTAACAGAGCAAATTCAGGAAGCAAAAGATCATTTCAATAAAGAGTTAGAGATATTGAAAAAAAAAACAAACAGAAATCCTTGAAATGAAGGAAACAATAAACCAAATTAAGAACTCCATAGAAAGCATAACCAATAGGATAGAACAGCTGGAAGACAGAACCTCAGATATTGAAGACAAAATATTTAAACTCAATAACAAAGTTGAACAAACAGAGAAGATGGTGAGAAATCATGAACAGAATCTGCAAGAACTATGGGATATCATGAAAAGGCCAAATTTGAGAATTATTGGGATTGAGGAAGGCTTAGAGAAGCAAACCAAAGGAATGAACAATCTATTTGAAGAAATAATATCAGAAAATTTCCCAAATCTGAAGAATGAAATGGAAAATCAAGTCCAAGAGGCTTATAGGACTCCAAATACACAAAATTACAACAGACCCACACCAAGGCACATTATAATGAAAATACCGAACATACAAAATAAAGACAGAATTTTAAAGGATGTGAGAGAAAAGAACCAAATTACATTCAGGGGGAAGCCAATACGGATATCAGCAGATTTTTCAATCCAGACCATAAAAGCTAGAAGGGCCTGGAACAACATTTTTCAAGCTCTGAAAGAAAATGGATGCCAACCAAGAATCTTATACCCAGCAAAACTTACCTTCAAATTTGATGATGAAATAAAATCATTCCAAGATAAACAAAAACTAAAAGAATTTACAAAAAGAAAGCCAGCATTAAAGAACATTCTCAGCAAAATATTTCATGAGGAAGAGACAAAAAACAAAGAAGCAAATCAAAAAAGGGAGGAATTATCCTAAAGGAACTGTCAAATAAAGGAGGAACCAAGATGTGTCAAAAATTTTAAATATGAACCAAATGACTGGGAATACAAATCATATCTCAATAATAACCCTGAATGTTAATGGCCTGAATTCATCAATCAAAAGACATAGACTGGCAGATTGGATTAAAAAGAAAGATCCAACAATATGTTGCCTGCAAGAGACTCACCTCATAGAAAGAGATACCCATAGACTAAAGGTGAAAGGATGGGGAAAAACATACCATGCACATGGACTCAGCAAAAAAGCTGAGTATCCATCCTCATTTCAGATAATGTGGACTTCAAGTCAATGTTAGTCAGAAGGGATAAAGAAGGACATTTCATACTGCTTAAGGGAAGCATAAATCAGCAAGATATAACAATCATAAACATCTATGCCCCAAACAGTGGCTCATTCATGTATGTTAAACAAATCCTTCTCAATTTTAGAAACCAAATAGACCATAACACAATAATACTAGGTGATTTTAACACGCCTCTTTCACCACTGGACAGATCTTCCAAACAAAAATTGAACAAAGAAACCATAGATCTCAATAACACAATCAATAATTTAGACTTAACAGACATTTATAGAATATACCATCCAACCAAGAGCGAATACACTTTCTTCTCAGCAGCACATGGATCCTTCTCTAAAATAGACCATATATTATGCCACAAAGCTAATGTCAGCAAATACAAGAAGATAGAGACACTACCTTCTATTCTATCAGATCATAATGGATTGAAGTTACAAATTAATGAAAGAGTAAAAAACAGAAACTACTCCAACACCTGGAGATTGAACAATATGCTACTATATGATGAATGGATAACAGAAGATATTAGGAAGGAAATTTAAAAATTCTTAGAGGTAAATGAGAACAAAGAAACATCATATCAAAATCTCTGGGACACTATGAAAGCAGTACTTAGAGGAAGATTTATTTCATGGAGCGCATTTAATAAAAGAAGTAAAACTCAAAAAATAAATGACCTAACACTACAGCTCAAAGCCCTAGAAAAAGAAGAACAGACCAACACCCAAAGTAGTAGAAGACAGGAAATAGTTAAACTGAGAGCTGAAATCAACGAAATTGAAACAAAAGAAACAATACAAAAAATTGACAAAATAAATAGTTGGTTCTTCGAAAAAATAAACAAAATTGATAAACCTTTAGCCACACTAACAAAGAGAAGATGAGAGAAAACCCAAATCACTAAAATTCGGAATGAACAAGGAAATATCACAACAGACACGACTGAAATACAAAACATAATTAGAAGCTATTTTGAAAATCTATACTCCAACAAAATAGAAAATTTCGAAGACATCAACAGGTTTCTAGAGACCTATGAATTGCCTAAACTGAACGAGGAGGACATACACAATTTAAATAGAGCAATTTCAAGTAATGAAATAGAAGAAGTCATCAAAAGCCTACCAACAAAGAAAAGTCCAGGACCAGATGGGTTCTCAGCCGAGTTCTACAAAACTTTTAAAGAAGAGCTCATTCCAATACTTCTCAAAGTACTCCAGAAAAAAGAAGAGGAGGGAACTCTCCCAAACTCATTCTATGAAGCCAATATTACCCTGATTCCTAAACCAGACAGAGACACATCAAGGAAAGAAAATTTCAGACCAATATCCTTAATGAACATCGACGCAAAAATTCTAAACAAAATTTTAGCAAATCGCATGCAAAAACATATTAAAAAGATAGTGCACCATGATCAAGTGGCTTTCATCCCAGGGATGCAAGGTTGGTTCAACATCAGGAAATCAATAAATGTCATTCACCATATCAATAGACTTAAAGTCAAGAATCACATGATTATTTCGATAGATACAGAAAAAGCATTTGATAAAATACAGCACCCCTTCATGCTCAAAACACTAGAAAAAATAGGGATAGTGGGAACATTCCTTAACATTGTAAAGGCCATCTACGCTAAACCCATGGCTAATATCATTCTAAATGGTGAAAAACTGAAAGCATTCCCTCTAAAAACTGGAAGAAGGCAGGGATGCCCTCTTTCACCACTTCTATTCAATATCGTCCTTGAAACTCTAGCCAGAGCAATTAGACAGACCAAAGAAAGTGAAGGGATATGAATAGGAAAAGAAGAACTCAAACTATCCCTATATGCTGATGATATGATGGTATACTCAGAGGAACCAGGAAATTCCACCAGAAAACTTTTAGATCTCATAAGTGAATTCAGTAAAGTAGCGGGATATAAGATCAATGCACATAAATCTAAGGCATTTTTATACATAAGCGATGAATCTTCAGAAAGAGAAATTAGGAAAACTACCCCATTCACAATAGCATCGAAAAAAATAAAATACTTGGGAATCAATCTCACAAAAGAGGTGAAAGACCTCTACAATGAGAACTACAGAACACTAAAGAAAGGAATTAAAGAAAACCTTAGAAGATGGAAAGATCTCCCATGTTCTTGGATAGGAAGAATTAATATTGTCAAAATGGCCATACTACCTAAAGTGCTATACAGATTCAATGCAATTCCAATTAAAATCCGAATGATGTACCTTACAGAAATAGAGCAAGCAATTATGAAATTCATCTGGAAGAATAAAAAACCCAGAATAGCTAAAGCAATCCTTGGCAGAAAGAGTGAAGCAGGGGGTATCGCAATACCAGATCTTCAACTCTACTACAAAGCAGTAGTAACAAAAACGGCATGGTATTGGTACCAAAATAGAAAGGTGGATCAATGGTACAGAATAGAGGACATGGACACAAACCCAAATAAATACAATTTTCTTATACTAGACAAAGGGGCCAAAAATATGCAATGGAGAAAAGATAGCCTCTTCAACAAATGGTGCTGGGAGAATTGGAAATCCATATGCAACAGAATGAAACTAAACCCATATCTCTCACCGTGCACGAAACTAAACTCAAAATGGATTAAGGATCTCGGAATCAGAACAGAGACTGTGCATCTTATAGAAGAAAAAGTAGGTACAGAGCTTCAACATGTCGGCTTAGGACCAGACTTCCTCAACAGGACTCCCATAGCACAAGAAATAAAAGCAAGAATTAATAACTGGGATAGATTCAAACTAAAAAGCTTTCTCTCAGCAAAGGAAACTATCAGCAATGCGAAGAAAGAGCCTACAGAGTGGGAGAAAATCTTTGCCAATCATACTTCAGATAGAGCGCTAATCTCCAGAATCTATAAAGAACTCAAAAAACTCTACACGAAGAATGCAAATAATCCAATTGACAAATGGGCTAAAGAAATGGATAGACACTTCACAGAAGAAGATATACAAGGAATCAACAAACATATGGAAAAATTGTCAGGGTACCCGGGACTCCCAGCCTTGGGCACGGTCAAGATGGCGCCTGGCGCTGAGCCAAAAGCGGTTGGCTATACAGTATTAGCTAGTTAACAATGTGATTAGTGCATGCCTCTCTCGTGTGCTTATTCTATACCTACAGCTGTTCGCCGTTTACCTCGTGTACTCTCCCTTGATTGGTTGAAGTGTATATAAGCTTGGTAACTTCCTGGGAGGGGGGAGTAGAAGCGAGGAAGAAGAGTGCGAGCGAGGGCGAGAGCCGAGTGGGAGAAGCAGAGTGGCCGAAGCAGGCGAGAGCCGAGTGGGAGAAGCGGAGTGGCCGAAGCAGGCGTGAGCCGAGCAGGAGAAGCGGAGCGACCGGAGCAGGCGAGAGTTAAGCAGAGGGAAAGAGAGCGAGAGAAAGAAAAGAGAGAAGGGGATAGAAAAGAGGGAAAGAAAGGAAGACTGTGCACAATAAACTTCCAAAGCTTCAGACGTTTGTCGTGTCTCTCTCTGCGGGCAGAGGGAACGCGATAAAAAATGTTCAACATCTCTAGTAATAAGAGAAATGCAAATCAAAACCACCCTAAGATTCCATCTCACCCCAATTAAAATGACGATTATCAAGAATACAAGCAACAACAGGTGTTGGTGAGGATGTGGGGAGAAAGGTACACTCTTACATTGCTGGTGGGGCTGCAAATTAGTGCAGCCACTCTGGAAAGCAGTGTGGAGATTCCTTAGAAAACTTGGAATGGAACCACCATTTGACCCAGCTATCCCACTCCTTGGCCTATACCCAAAGGACTTAAAATCAGCATATTACAGAGATACAGCCACATCAATGTTCATAGCTGCTCAGTTCACAATAGCCAGATTGTGGAACCAACCTAGATGTCCTTCAATTGATGAATGGATAAAGAAAATGTGGTATATATATACAATGGAATATTACTCAGCCATAAAGAATGATAAAATTATGGCATTTGCAGGCAAATGGATGAAACTGGAGAATATCATGCTAAGTGAGATAAGCCAATCTCAAAAAACCAAAGGAAGAATGATATTGCTAATAAGTGGATGAGGACACATAATGGGAGGTGGGAAGTGTTAATGTTGGGGTTGGAGTTGGGTTTAGGGAGGGGGGCAGGAATGGAGGAAGGAAGGACTGTATAGATGGAGGGGAGGGTGGGAGGGGAGGGGGGGAAGGGAAAAAATGGCAGAATGAATCAAACAACATTACCCTATGTAAATTTATGATTACACAAATGGTATGCCTTTACGCCATGTATAGACAGAGAGACAACATGTATCCCATTTGTTTACAATAAAAAAAAAATGAATATACCCCAAAGAATTTATGGAACACCTCTCATAACTGGAAAAAAGAAAGATTTTACAATTATCCTCAAGACAAGCTGCCAATAGAATAAAATACATAGTTTTAGTGTCATGAGAAATGTATGAGACAAAAGATAGACTCCATTGAAATAGGGAAAGAAAAGAGAAGGAAACATAGACTATGCAATTGAACAGAACTGAAAGTAGGCCTTGGCTTTAATGGAATGTATTGAAAACATGTAGGTACATACTAAAATTACAATAATGCTTAACTGCTATTTTTTTCATTGCAAACATTGTTTCTAGAGCAGAGCGATAGTAATTTAACATGCATTCTTGTCACATAAATATCTTAGATAACTCTAAATTTTATGAAATATGATATATCATAAAGATTACATTTTACATATTCTTATATTGGATTTGTTAGAAATCATTTACAACTATTTGTTGAGAAAAACATCTATTAAAGAGTACTTAGAAATTTCAATTTTGTAAACATTTTTACTTTAAACATTTACAAATTTTGTTAAAAAAATAATCTTGAGAAAATCTTAGAACTCACATTTTTAAAAAAATTGAAGTATTTCAACTAGAAATTTCATGCAGCATTATATGTTTTGTACTAATTAAATACTAGATGTATAAGGTTGTCATTAATTTTTGTTTTCTTGCTTCTTTTTTTTGCTTTTTGCTTTTTATTTTTAAGGCTTAGGATCTTCAGATTCATTTATTTAAAACAGAAAAAAATTGTGTATTTTGTGAAATGTCCTCTTCTACAACCTTAAGACTGATGTGACTCTATTCACTGATTATGTTGAAAAAAATAATTTAAATGCTTTACAAAAGAGTGTTCTCGCCTCTTTTATTTATTTTTTATCTTTCAATATTCTTAGATTTTTGGAAAGTTTTGAAAAGAGATAGCACAGAGAGAATGCATATACACCAACCTTAGTTTCTCAGAGTCACATTTTGTGCAAGCACAGGGTAGTTATCTTAATTGATGATGTACATGATAAATTTGAGTTTTCTGTCAGAATTGCAAGTGAAGTTGACCCATACAGCCCAAAGTGGAGACCTTATTTACATGTGTCAATCTGGTAATCATTATAAAAGATGATTGATCACATCAAGATATATGATTGAAATAATATACAAAATGAATCACATGAGAGAGAAATGGAAGTCCATATGGAGACAAGTGAAGTACTGAGAACCAAATCTTGAGGTTTTCCAGCACTGATATGCCAGGAAAAGGAAGAGGAAGAATGAAAACCAGTGGTAGCCAATCAGGAGAAAGATAAGGAAAGCAGACTTCTCTGAGAGTCAAGTGAAAAGGTGCTCTGAAATAGCTACCACCTCCATTAATGCATTTAAAGGTCAGTGGTTGACCACATTTGTCAGACTAGTGGTCTCTGCTCTTCAATTACCTCAATCTGAGCAATTTCATAAAAGGTTATGGATGTTATCTACAACAAAAATGGAAAGCCAAGTGACAGCAGGAATAGAGAACAAAATAACAGGTTTGGTTAAGGAGCAATGACCCTCAACATCTTGATAGATTACAACACTAGGCATTTATTTTACACTCCCTTATCTGAGGATTTGCTGTTTGGCTGATTTATGTTGAGTTTGTCTTGACCTGGTGATACCATAGGTTTCCAGCTGGCTTCATCTTTGTTCCTCAGGTCTTCATTTTAGGGTGTAAGCTGAAGGACTAGATGTTACATGTATCATTTCCTTCTGATGCACATTAATTGACATTCCATTAAGCAAAATCAATCTGCAGCCAAGGTTAGTATATGCACCTTGGAAATGGATGCCACCAAATATAGAGAGAAGTATTAAAAATTCAAATGAAAAATAGAAGCAAATCTACCTCAGGGTTATTGTATCAAGTGAGAATTTTTTTAATGGTATGGCTACATTCTAAGTAGTGATTTCACAGAGAAACAAAAGAAATTTATACTTATGAGAATAAGGGGATACTTGCAGAGGCAGTGCTCATGCCAGTGTTCAAGTAAATAGGAACAGAATATGGTACACTAATTAAAGAACTCAGTTCAGGTGGAAGGGGGCTCTGTTAACTCACTGTTACAGAAGGAAAAGTAGAATACAGGCAGATTAGCAGATTAGGTGCTGACCTGATGAGATGGTTCTTTTATACTTAGATCTCACACTTATTATTGTCCCTAGTTTTGCCTGCTTATTCCTCCTGCCTCTGAAAATATTTTTTCCCTTCAATAGCTCTCTGTGGTCCATCTACTACCAGTTTATTTTCTTGGCAAAACTCATTTCATAATTCTATCCATTGATCTGCACAAATTAAACCAAAAATCATATGTCAGGTCCTGATCTGCCTCACTTTTGCTCAACTCTTTCAGGTCAAATTTCTAGTCAAGTTCATTGGCAAATGAAAATGAGACATCTGTTTTTGCTTCTTATTTCTTATATTACTACTATCATCCTACCAATCTAGGTAGACTGAAATCTCAGATTTATATTATCCCTTCCAAAGTTTAACATAATATTTAATATGTGATATAGATTTCTTAATTTTTAATATTGTGTTAAGCATTATAATTTGTTTTCTACACATCAAATTATAAACAATATAATTATGCATCTTCATAATTTAACCTAATTGAATACACAGTTAATGAATGCTGAAATATATACATACAAAATTACAAATGGGAAAATATTTGTATATATTTTGCAAATTTAATGTGAGTGTATATGAAATACATAATGAAATAAAATTTTATATCTCACATATATATATAGATCTTTACCAACCTCTGCTAAATGTTTTGATGAATATGTGTTGAATAGTTATTGATAGAAAAACAATGAAAAATGGGTCATTCTAAATTCACATTAAGCAAGTTCTCAACAGAAAATTATTAGTAAAGAGAAACATATGGAGAATGTTTAATCAAGGGACAGTTATATCAAGGTCTAGGTATGGATAAGGACAACCAATCCCTACTGGTGCAGAATCCCAGATATCATAGTCAGGGAGCTGGTTTCACCTTTTTACCCAAAGAGTTACAGAATGTGGTTCACAGAGACCACACCTATAGCATACACTGTTGGACAATGTGTTGGCAATACTAAGACTGACAATTATCCTTATGAAATAAACTGAAAGAGCCATAAGCATGAACATTCCAGCCTCATTCCCATTTTTTCATGTTAATTTTTTCAACATAACTTCCTGGATAAACAACATGTAAGTAAGTGAATGTAAGGTCCTATTAATTGGTCAAATTGAGTGTCAAATCAGCAAGAAAAAGGGTAAAAATTTGGTATGAAAGAGCAAAAGGGAAAAATTTATCACAGCAAGTTTTGAAATGTTTATTTTTTCTTATAATTACAGGGTGTCATTTGATTTTGAAGGAAGTTTCTTTTTTCCATACTTCCTTAGCAGCAGTCATGCAAACTTATAAATAAAATGTTTAGTAAAGTTTTAAGTAATTTAACTAATTTGAAAGATCTACAGGGATTTAAAATGTTACAAAAAAGCAACAAAGCATATCTTAAGAATAACACAATGAAAACTTTAAAAAGCTATTGTAACTAAAATGTTACTGAACAGGTGTTAGAGTAGATTGTCCTTTGTTGAACAGGTAGTTGGTAAACTGAGAGACCCATCAGAAGGAATTATCCACAGGCAGCACAGAGAAACAAAAGTACTGAATGCCTTCAAAAGAAACAGAGGCAAAGAGAAAGGATGAGAATATTGACAACTTTTGGGGGAATGTCCCAGAACAACAGAAAGGGAAAGTCTCAGGCTAATGCAGTAATTATGAAATCGTTGCTGATGATTGTCCAGGACTGTTTAGAGATGCAGATGAAACCTGTCAAATTCCAAATAGCACATACAAAAAAGATTTCTGTGCCCAAACAAATCAGTAATACTTCAAAATATCAGAAGCAAAAATAAAATCTAAAAATACAGCAGGAAAATAGTGTACCCTTAAGGATGTGCCAGGATGATCTCTTATATCACCAAAGCAACTGTGGAACTGTAAGACATTGGAATTAAATAGCTAGGACCCTGAAATAAACCCACATTATACAAACCTATATATGGTAAAACCCTTTCAAAAATGACAGAATTATTCTATTTTCAGGGGAAAAAATGGACATAATGGATGCATAATCTACCAGAAGATCTTGACTTGAGAAAATAATTTAGGCAAGAGAAATTATGCTACATTTGGGGTTGGGAGAGACAGTGAAGAGAGTGAGTGATAAATGTTTGTAAGTGAACTGAGTTATGGTTTATTAAACAGTAATATTTTACTCCTGGTTGCTTACTAAGTTTTTAACAACAAAAAAATTTAAAAATGACTATGCAGTGTATGTTAATGAGTTCAAAGGTGTTTAAGTTCTGTATTGCCTATAGTGTTTGCTAGGAAGGTAAAAATAATGACTGCTGTTGACTAAACTGTAATAAGTTCATATGCATGACTTTCATTTTTAGCTACCTATTAAAGGTAACAGTAAACAGAATCCATAACTTGTAGAAAAGGAAAGGATAGAATTACAAAAAGTAATTAAGACATAAAAGAAGGAAGAAACAAGCTAAGAGAAGCACAGCAGTCAGAAAAAATCAAAAGCCCAAGATGAAATGACCTGACATTTCAGCTCCTAGATGTATACACTAAAGAATTTTATGTACCTGTGAAGAGGATACAGATAAAGGAATATCATTGCAGCATTGCTCATAAAAGGCAATAAATTCAAAACAACTCAAATGTCAATCCACAGTAATATGTACAGGTAAATCATGGTTTATTTTTTTAAATGGCAAAATGTACAGCAATAAAAATGAATGAATTTCAGCTTCACACAAAATAAAAAATTACCTTTAAAAATATAGCAGTGAAAAAATAAATTTCCAGATATATGTAGTATCATTCCATTTATATGAAATTCAAAAGCAAGAAAAAGTAGACAATATTATTTATAAATATATTAGCACAGAACCTAGGTTTTAAAAAAGTAAATATGAGAACATGTTTCACACTAGAAGAAAAGAGGCAATTCTGACTGAGAAGAGATGCATATAGTCTCCTAAGGGAACTGAGTGCATTCTGGTTCATGAATAAATACTTCATCATATAACATATTTGATTTATCATATTTGTTATATATCACAATAGGAAGGTCCATATATGGGCCTGTTGATTTCACTTTTCAACAAGTGTCTGTGAAAACTTTTTAACTACTGATATGAATTATTTCTTTATTTCTTTATTTTTTTTTTTGGTTTTCATATTTTATTTTTACACTTTTGATCTTTAAATTATACTCTAGGTGACCAAAGAGAGACCTTTAAAATTGATTTAGCCTCATACAAAATTATTCAAGTTTAAATATGCTCTTTCTTTCAAAAGAAACAAAGCATTTAATTTTTAAGCGTCAGAGAAAAATAAAGTCAACAAAAATGTACATAGGTGTAAATTTTTTTTCATTTTTTATGTTGATTGATTTATTCTGTTATTTATCCCCTTCCCCCCACCCCTCCCACCCCTCTTTTCCCTCTATAAAGTCCTTACTTTCTCCATTCTTGCCCGCTTCTCTAACCCTAACTCTAACCCTAACACTAACCCCTCCCATCCCCATTATGTGTCATCATCCACTTATTAGCGATATCATTTGTCCTTTGGTTTTTTGAGATTGGCTTAACTCACTTAGCATTATATTCTCCAATTTCATCCATTTGCCTGCAAATGCCATAAATTTATCATTCTTTATGGCAGAGTAATATTCCATTGTGTGTATATATATATATATATATATATATATATATATATATATATACCACAGTTTCTTTATCCATTCATCAATTGAAGGACATCTAGGTTGGTTCCACAATCTGGCTATTGTGAATTGAGCAGCTATGAACATTGATGTGGCCGTATCTCTGTAATATGCTGATTTTAAGTCCTTTGGGTATAGACCAAGGAGTGGGATAGCTGGGTCAAATGGTGGTTCCATTCCAAGTTGCCTAAGGAGTCTCCACAATGCTTTCCAGAGTGGCTGCACTAATTTGCAGCCTCACCAGCAATGTATGAGTGTACCTTTCTCCCTAATTCCTCGCCAACTCATGTTGTTGCTTGTATTATTGATAATCGCCATTCTAATTGGGGTGAGATGGAATCTTAGGGTGGTTTTGATTTGCATTTCTCTTATTACTAGAGATGTTGAACATTTTTCCATATGTTTGTTGATTGCTTGTAGATCTTCTTCTGTGAATTGTCTATTCATTTCCTTAGACCATTTGTCAATTGGATTATTTGCATTCTTCGTGTAGAGTTTTTTGAGTTCTTTATAGATTCTGGAGATTAGTGCTCTATCTGAAGTATGATTGGGAAAGATTTTCTCCCACTCTGTAGGCTCCTTCTTCGTATTGCTGATAGTTTCCTTTGCTCAGAGAAAGCTTTTTAGTTTGAATGTATCCCAGTTATTGATTCTTGTTTTTATTTCTTGTGCTATGGGAGTCCTGTTGAGGAAGTCTGGTCCTAAGATGACATGTTGAAGTTCTGGACCTACTTTTTCTTCTATAAGATGCAAGGTCTCTGGTCTGATTCTGAGGTCCTTAATCCATTTTGCATTTAGTTTTGTGCATGGTGAGAGATATGGGTTTAGTTTCATTCTGTTGAATATGGATTTCCAAATCTCCTGCACCATTTGTTGAAGAGGCTATCTTTTCTACATTGCATATTTTTGGCCCCTTTGTCTAGTATGAGAAAATTGTATTTATTTGGGTTTGTGTCCATGTCCTCTATTCTGTACCATTGATCCACCTTTCTATTTTGGTACCAATACCATGCCATTTTTGTTAATATTGCTTTCAAGTAGAGTTGAAGATCTGGTATTGTGATACCCCCTGCTTCACTCTTTCTGTCAAGGATTACTTTAGCTATTCTGGGTTTTTTATTCTTCCAGATGAATTTTATAATTGCTTGCTCTATTTCTGTTAGGTACATCATTGGAATTTTAATTGGATTTGCATTGAATCTGTATAGCACTTTTGGTAGTATAGCCATTTTGACAATATTAATTCTTCCTATCCAAGAACATGGGAGATCTTTCCATCTTCTAAGGTTTTCTTGAATTTCTTTCTTTAGTGTTCTGTAGTTCTCATTGTAGAGGTCTTTCACCTCTTTTGTGAGATTGATTCCCAAGTATTTAATTTTTTCCAATGCTATTGTGAATGGGGTAGTTTTCCTAATTTCTCTTTTTGAAGATTCATACTTATGTATAAAAATGCATAAGATTTATGTGCATTGATGTTATATCCCGCTACTTTACTGAATTCACATACGACTTCTAAAAGTTTTCTGGTGGAATTTCCTGGTATCTCTAAGTATATACTCATATCATCAGCAAATAGGGATAATTTGAGTTCTTCTTTTCTATTCGTATCCCTTTAATTTCTTTGGTCTGTCTAATTGCTCTGGTTAGAGTTTCAAGGATGACATTGAATAGAAGTGGTGAAAGAGGGCATCCCTGCCTTGTACCAGTTTTTACGGGGAATGCTTTCAGTTTTTCACCATTTAGAATGATATCATCCATGGGCTTAGCATAGATGGCCTTTACCATGTTAAGGAATGTTCCCACTATCACTATTTTTTCTAGTGTTTTGAGCATGAAGGGGTGCTAGGGGGGCGATCAAAGATGGCGGCCTAGACGGTGACTGCACCCCCAGTCGCTCCAGAACCCAGGAGTTAAGAAGGGGCTGCATTGAGAGACTCGGACTGAAATAGAACCACAGGTGAGTCTGCCCACTGGGTAAAGCTCGGCCCGGGTGGCAGGCCCAGATAGAGGTGGCTTATCGGAGTCGGGCAGGGCAGCTAGAGTCATCTGCAGGCAGCCCTGCGCACTCCGGCAGTGGGCCCCGCCCACACAGCCAGTTTCTCCAAGTTCTCAGAATGGAACTGGCCCGCTAGTGAGAGACTTTCTGACCAGAACAAGCTCTGAGTCCCGGAGCCAGTGCAGCGCAGCGTGCTCCCACACGCAAGCAGCTCCAGGGACCAGGATTGGGCAGCCAGAGACTTCCCAAAGTAGCCTGGACCCTTGCAGTGGGAGGTGCCTTTCAAGGCTAGCTTCTCAGACCAGACCGCCCAGTGAGAGGTTTTCTACATAGAATCAGCCACAAGCCCCCGAACCAACGGAGAGTTTCGATCAGCAAGCAGCATCTGGGATCAGGTCAGGGCAGCCAGAGACCTCTTCAGGCGGCTCTGCCCACTCAGGATGCAGGCTCTCTTCACGGGGTGAGCCAAGATGGCAGCCTAGAGGGAGACTGCACCCCCAGTCGCTCCAGAACCCAGGAGTTAAGAAGGGGAGGCATTGAGAGACTCGGACGGTAATAGAGCCACAGGGGAGTCTGCCCAATGGGTAAAGCTCGGCCCGGTGGCAGGCCCAGATAGAGGTGGCTTATCGGAGCTGGACAGGGCAGCTAGAGTCTTCCAAAGGTCGCCTTCCACACTCCGGCAGTGGGCTCCTCCCACAAGGCCAACTGCATGGTGCAGGCCCACAGTGAGAGCCTTTCCACACAGAGCCAGCTCCAAACCGTGGAACCAGTAAGGGGCTTGAGGCAGTTTTCTTCAGGCACTGCATTATCAGATTCCTCCAAGACATCAGGCTACTGAAGGCTGGGAGGTAATACACTGGAAATCTACCGGGACACTATAAGCCAATAGCGGAAAACTGCAATATCTCAGGGTTCCACTGACAGCTGACCAATATGAGAAAACAAGGGAAGAAAATGTCCCAAACAAACCTAGATACTACATCAATAAAACCCAATGACAGCACAGCAGAAGAAATGTCAGAAAGGGAGTTCAGAATGTACGTAATTAAAAGGATCAGGGAAGCTAATGAGGAGATGAAAGAGCAAATGCAACCATTGAAGGAAGAGATAAAGAGCAAATGCAGGCATTAAATGATCGCACCAATCAACAGTTAAAAGACCAAATACAGGAAGCAAGAGATCATTTCAATAAAGAGTTAGAGATACTGAAAAAAAAAAACAAACTGAAATACTTGAAATGAAGGAAACAACAAACCAAGTTAAAAACTCCATAGAAAGCATAACCAATAGGATAGAACACCTGGAAGACAGAACCTCAGACATTGAAGACAAATTATTTAATCTTGAAAGCAAAGTTGGCCAAACAGAAAAGATGGTAAGAAATCATGAACAGAATCTACAAGAATTATGGGATATCATGAAAAGACCAAATTTAAGAATTATTGGGATTGAGGAAGGCTTAGAGAAACAAACCAAAGGAATGAACAATCTATTCAATGAAATAATATCAGAAAATTTCCCAAATCTGAAGAATGAAATGGAAAACGAAGTGCAAGAGGCTTATAGAACTCCAAACATACAAAATTACAACAGACCCACACCAAGGCACATTATTATGAAAATACCTAACATACAAAATAAAGACAGAATTTTAAAGGCCGCGAGAGAAAAGAATCAAATTACATTCAGAGGGAAACCAATACGGATATCAGCAGATTTTTCAATCCAGACCCTAAAAGCTAGAAGGGCCTGGAACAACATTTACCAAGCCCTGAAAGAAAATGGATGCCAACCAAGAATCTTATACCCAGCAAAATTTACCTTCAAATTTGACGATGAAATAAGATCCTTCCATGATAAACAAAAGCTAAAGGAATTTACAAAAAGAAAGTCAGCATTACAGAACATTCTCAGCAAAATATTCCATGAGGAAGAGATGAAAAACAACAATGCAAATCAGCAACAGGAGGCACTAGCCTAAAGGAATAGCCAAATAAAGGAGAAACCAAATCATGTCAAAAACAAATATGAGTCAATTGACTGGGAATACAAATCTTATCACAATAATAACCCTGAATGTTAATGGCCTGAATTCATCAATCAAAAGACAAAGACTGGAAGATTGGATTAAAAAGAAAAATCCAACAATATGCTGCCTGCAAGAGACTCATCTCATAGAAAGAGACACCCATAGACTAAAGGTGAAAGGATGGGGAAAAACATACCATGCACACGGACTCAGCAAAAAAGCTGGAGTATCCATCCTCATTTCAGATAATGTGGACTTCAAACCAAAACTAGTCAGAAGGGATAAAGAAGGACATTACATGCTGCTTAAGGGAAGCATAAATCAGCAAGACATAACAATCATAAATATCTATGCCCCGAACATTGGCTCATCCACGTACGTCAAACAAATCCTTCTCAATTCCAGAAATCAAATAGACCACAACACAATAATACTAGGCGATTTTAACACACCTCTCTCACCACTGGATAGATCGTCCAAACAAAAATTGAATAAAGAAACTATAGATCTCAACAACACAATCAACAATTTAGACTTAACAGACATATATAGAATATACCATTCAACGAAGAACGAATACACTTTCTTCTCAGCAGCACATGGATCCTTCTCTAAAATAGACCATATTTTATGCCACAAAGCTACTGTTAGCAAATACAAGAAGATAGAGATACTACCTTGTACTCTATCAGATCATAATGGATTGAAATTAGAAATAAATGAAAGAATAAAAAACAGAAACTTCTCCAATACCTGGAGAATAAATAGTACACTATTATATGATGAATGGATAACAGAAGACATCAGGAGGGAAATAAAAAAATTCTTAGAAGTAAACGAGAACAAAGACACATCATATCAAAATCTCTGGGACACTATGAAAGCAGTACTTAGAGGAAGATTTATTTCATGGGGCGCATTCCAAAAAAGAAGTAGAAATCAACAAATAAACGACTTAACACTACAGCTCAAAGTGCTAGAAAAAGAAGAGCAGTCCAATACCAAAAGTAGTAGAAGACAGGAAATAGTTAAAATCAGAGCCGAAATCAATGAAATCGAAACCAAAGAAACAAGTGGAAAAATTAACAAAATAAATAGCTGGTTCTTTGAAAAAATAAATAAAATTGATAAACCCTTAGCCACACTAACAAAGAGAAAGAGGGAGAAAACTCAAATTACTAAAATTCGGAATGAACAAGGAAACATCACAACAGACACGACTGAAATACAAAACATAATTAGAAGCTATTTCGAAAATCTGTACTCCAACAAAACAGAAAACCTCGAAGACATCAACAAATTTCTAGAGACATATGAATTACCTAAACTGAACGGGAAGGACATACACAACGTAAATAAATCAATTTCAAGCAATGAAAATACAAGAGGTCATCAAAAGCCTACCAACATAGAAAAGTCCGGGACGAGATGGTTTCTCAGCCGAGTTCTACAAAACCTTTAAAGAAGAGCTCATTCCAATACTCCTCAAACTATTCCATGAAATAGAAGAGGAGGGAACCCTCCCAAACTCGTTCTATGAAGCCAATATCACCCTGATCCCTAAACCAGACAGAGACACATCGAGGAAAGAAAATTTCAGACCAATATCCTTAATGAACATCGACGCAAAAATTCTAAACAAAATTTTAGCAAATCGCATACAAATATATATTAAAAAGATAGTGCACCACGATCAAGTGGGTTTTATCCCAGGGATACAAGGTTGGTTCAACATTCGTAAATCAATAAATGTCATTCACCATATCAACAGACTTAAAGTTAAGAATCACATGATTATTTCAATACATGCAGAAAAAGCATTCAATAAAATACAGCACCCCTTCATGCTCAAAACACTAGAAAAAATTGGGGTAGTGGGAACATTCCTTAACATTATAAAGGCCATCTACACTAAGCCCATGGCCAATATCATTCTAAATGGTGAAAAACTGAAAGCGTTCCCCCTAAAAACTGGAACAAGGCAGGGATGCCCTCTTTCACCACTTCTATTCAACATCCTCCTTGAGACTCTAGCCAGAGCATTCAGACAAACCAAAGAAATTAAAGGGATACGAATAGGAAAAGAAGAACTCAAACTATCCCTGTTCGCTGATGACATGATTATATATTTAGAGGAACCTAGTAATTCCACCAGAAAACTTTTAGAACTCATAAGTGAATTCAGTAAAGTAGCAGGTTACAAGATCAATGCTCATAAATCCAATGCATTTTTATGCAGAAGTGATGAATCTTCAGAAAGAGAAATTAGGAAAACTACCACATTCACAATAGCATCGAAAAAAATAAAATACTTGGGAATCAATCTCACAAAAGAGGTGAAAGACCTCTGCAATGAGAACTACAGAACACTAAAGAAACAAATTAAAGAAAACCTTAGAAGATGGAAAGATCTCCCATGTTCCTGGATAGGCAGAATTAATATTGTTAAAATGGCTATACTACCTAAAGTGCTATACAGATTCAATGCAATTCCAATTAAAATCCCAATGATGTACCTTGCAGAAATAGAGCAAGCAATTATGAAATTCATCTGGAATAATAAAAAACCTAGAATAGCTAAAGCAATCCTCAGTAGCAAGAGTGAAGCAGGGGGTATTGCAATACCAGATCTTCAACTCTACTACAAAGCAATAGTAACAAAAACGGCATGGTATTGGTACCAAAATAGACAGGTAGATCAATGGTACAGAATAGAGGACATGGACACAAACCCAAATAAATACAATTTTCTCATACTAGACAAAGGTTCCAAAAATATGCAATGGAGAAAAGATAGCCTCTTCAACAAATGGTGCTGGGAAAACTGGAAAACCATATGCAATAGAATGAAATTAAACCCCTACCTCTCACCCTACACAAAACTCAACTCAAAATGGATCAAGGACCTCGGAATCAGACCAGAGACCCTGCATCTTATAGAAGAAAAAGTAGGTCCAAATCTTCAACCTGTTGGCTTAGGATCAGACTTCCTTAACAGGACTCCCATAGCACAAGAAATAAAAGCAAGAATCAACAACTGGGATAGATTCAAACTAAAAAGCTTTCTCTCAGCAAAGGAAACTATCAGCAATGTGAAGAGAGAGCCTACAGAGTGGGAGAATATCTTTTCCAACCATACCTCAGATAGAGCGCTAATTTCCAGAATCTATAAAGAACTCAAAAAACTCTACACCAAGAATACAAATAATCCAATCAACAAATGGGCTAAGGAAATGAACAGACACTTCACAGAAGACGATGTACAAGTAATCAACAGATATATGAAAAAATGTTCAACATCCCTAGTAATAAGGGAAATGCAAATGAAAACTACCCTAAGATTTCATCTCACCCCAATTAGAATGGCGATTATCAAGAATACAAGCAACAATAGGTGTTGGCGAGGATGTGGTGAAAAAGGAACACTCATACGTTGCTGGTGGGGTTGCAAATTAGTGCAGCCACTCTGGAAAGCAGTGTGGAGATTCCTCAGAAAGCTTGGAATGGAAACACCATTTGACCCAGCTATCCCACTCCTTGGCCTATACCCAAAGGACTTTAAATCAGCATACTACAGAGATACAGCCACATCAATGTTCATTGCTGCTCACTTCACCATAGCCAGATTGTGGAACCAACGTAGATGTCCTTCAGTTGATGAATGGATAAAGAAACTGTGGCATATATATGCAATGGAATATTACTCCGCAATGAAGAATGATAAAATTATTCGCATTTGTAGGCAAATGGACGAAATTGGAGAATATCATGCTAAGTGAGATAAGCCAATCTGAAAAAACTAAAGGACGAATGATCTCGCTGATAAGCGGATGAGGACATATAATGGGGGGTGGGAGGGGTTAGCATTAAGTTTAGGGTTAGGTTTAGGGATAGGGATAAGGAGAGCGGTAAGAATGAAGGAAAGAAGGACTGTATAGAGGGAAAAGAGGGGTGGGAGGGGTGGGGGGGAAGGGAAAAAAAAAACATCATTGCCCTATGTAAACGTATGATTACACAAATAGTATGCCTTGACTCTATGTACAAATAGAGAAACAACATGTATCCCATTTGTATACAATAAAAAAAAAAGGAGAAAAAAAAAAAAACAAAGTCACAAGACAGTGGCTAGCCCATGTTATGGCAAATGAATCTTGTAGGAAGCCCGCGAAGAGGACTTTTTTCTTTTTTCCACTTTAACTGAACTCCCAAAATACACTGAAGGATGACCTGTCAGACCATTTAGAGCACATCATGCTGATTGGCTCCCAATCCACAGCTGTGAATTACACTTGGCATGGACAAGGTCTATAAGGGACAAAGTTCCAGAGGTTTGAAAAGTACAGAGACAAGATGGTGGCCTGGTGCACGCATTCATCTAGATGTGGTCTAGGAGAACTACCATCAGAAACAATGTGGGAATGACTCTGAAGAATCCCAAATGCAGTGAATCCAAATGATTCCCACGGCACAATTTCCCATTAAGGAAGCCCAGGCCCTACCACATGCCACATTGTGCATCAGAAGTCCGCGATTACATGCATTATGTAGTGGAAGATGATGAAGACACTTCCAGTAAACATCTCTCAGTACGTAAACAACGTACCTCCAGCTGGGAAGATGCGTAAGAAAGTTCATGCTTCTGGACAAGACAATGTGGTCTGAGATGAAATCAAAGACATTTCAGAAGAGGTAGAAACTGTCCCCAAATGCCTTCAGTTCAGAAAGTAGTTTCAGTTTCTTCAGAATTTTATGAATATCTTAGAAATTGAGATTTATTAACTAAGGGGAAAAAATATAAGAAGTTGAAAATTTCTTGGTCCTACCTTATCATTGGTTCATAGCTCACAATTCTAGAAATTAAGTTTAAACTCTTTTTTAAAAATGCTGAGGCAAAAACAACTAACATGCTTTCAAACAAATGTTATATCTGTTATTTAAAATGATGTGCCATTTTTGCATATGATTCTCAAAAGTAATCTACAATATGCCTAAGTAAGCTAGATATTTTTCCATATATTCTCCCATCCATAAATGTTAAAGCCCTGATACATGTATCTTTTGTCAGAGTTTTCTTCCACATCACTATGCAGTGCAGGGCTTCTGAACCTTGGCACTGACACTTGAGTTGGTAATTCTTTGTTATTGGGTCATCCTGTGCATTATGACTCTGAACAGCATCCCTGGCTCCTCCCATCAGGTAGCTTTACAAGTGTTCCCTTCTGCAGCTGTGACAATCGAATCCTGGGGGGATGCACCCCGCCATTTGAGAAGCACTTGTATAATGACATTTTGACCAGTTAAATAAGGTATTTCAGGATCTGGATATTACAGTTATTGGGAACTTGATAAACCTCAGACACTGAATTTAAAGAGAATAACAATATGCTTTTTAGTTGTCTGCTGTGATTTAGCCTAATTTGAGTAAAATTTAAAATTTACCACAGGGTGTGTTGAAGAGTGAATCTTTTATCACAAAAATAAAACCATCTCATAAATTAAAAAAAAAAATGAAGGGGTGCTGTATTTTATCAAATGCTTTTTCTGCATCTATTGAAATAATCATGTGATTTTTGACTTTAAGTCTATTGATATGGCGAATTACATTTATTGATTTCCTGATGTTGAACCAACCTTGCATCCCGGGGATAAAACCCACTTGATCATGGTGCACTATCTTTTTAATATGTTTTTGTATGTGATTTGCTAAAATTTTATTGAGAATTTTTGCATCGATGTTCATTAAGGATATTGGTCTGAAATTTTCTTTTCTTGATGTGTCTCTGTCTGGTTTAGGTATCAGGGTAATATTGGCTTCATAGAATGAGTTTGAGTTTGGAAGGGTTCCCTCCTCTTCTGTTTTATGGAATACTTTGAGAAGTATTGGAATGAGCTCTTCTTTAAAGGTTTTGTAAAACTTGGCTGAGAACCCATCTAGTCCTAGATTTTTCTTTGTTGGTAGGCTTTTGATGACTTCTTCTATTTCATTACTTGAAATTGGTCTATTTAAATAGTGTATGTCCTCCTCGTTCAGTTTAGGCAATTCATATGTCTCTAGAAACCTGTTGATGTCTACAAAATTTTCTATTTTGTTGGAATATAGATTTTCAAAGTAGCTTCTAATTATGTTTTGTATTTCAGTCGTGTCTGTTGTGATATTTCCTTGTTCATTCTGAATTTTAGTGATTTGGGTTTTCTCTCATCTTTGTTAGTGTGGCTAAAGGTTTATCAATTTTGTTTATTTTTTTTGAAGAACCAACTATTTATTTTGTCAATTTTTTGTATTGTTTCTTTTGTTTCAATTTCATTGATTTCAGCTCTGAGTTTAACTATTTCCTGTCTTCTACTACTTTTGGTGTTGGTCTTTTCTTTTTCTAGGACTTTGAGCTGTAGTGTTAGGTCATTTATTTGTTGTTTTTTACTTCTTTTATGAAATGTGCCCCATAAAATAAATTTTCCTCAAGTACTGCTTTCATAGTGACCCAGAGATTTTGATATGATGTTTCTTTGTTCTCATTTTCCTCTAAGAATTTTTTAATTTCCTTCCTAATATCTTCTGTTATCCATTCATCATATAATAGCATATTGTTCAATCTCCAGGTGTTGGAGTAGTTTCTGTTTTTTACTCTTTCATTTATTGATAACTTAAATCCGTTATGATCTGATAGAATACAAGGTAGTATCTCTATCTTCTTGTATTTGCTAATGTTAACTTTGTGGCATAATATATGGTCTATTTTAGAGAAGGATACATGTGCTGCTGAGAAGAAAGTGTATTCGCTCTTGGTTGGATGGTTTTTTCTATATATGTCTGTTAAGTCTAAATTATTGATTGTGTTATTGAGATCTATGGTTTCTTTGTTCAATTTTTGTTTGGAAGATCTGTCCAGTGGTGAGAGAGGTGTGTTAAAATCACCTAGTATTATTGTGTTATGGTCTATTTCTTTTCTAAAATTGAGAAGGATTTGTTTGACATACATGGATGAGCCACTCTTTGGGGCATAAATGTTTATGATTGTTATATCTTGCTGATTTATGCTTCCCTTAAGCAGTATGAAATGTCCTTCTTTATCCCTTCTGACTAACTTTGGCTTGAAGTCCACATTATCTGAAATGAGGATGGATACTCCAGCTTTTTTGCTGAGTCCATGTGCATCGTATGTTTTTCCCCATCCTTTCACGTTTAGTCTATGGGTATCTCTTTCTATGAGGTGAGTCTCTTGCAGGCAACATATTGTTGGATCTTTCTTTTTAATCCAATCTTCCAGTCTATGTCTGTTGATTGATGAATTCAGGCCATTAACATTCAGGGTTATTATTGAGATATGATTTGTGTTCCTGGTCATATGGTTCATTTATTTTATTTTATTAATTTCTTTATTTTTTTGACACAACTTGGTTCCTTCTTTATTTGACAGTTCCTTTAGGATAATTCCTCCCTTTGTTGATTTGTTTCTTTGTTTTTTATCTCTTCCTCATGGAATATTTTGCTGAGAATGTTCTGTAATGCTGGCTTTCTTTTTGTAAATTCTTTTAGCTTTTGTTTATCATGGAATGATTTTATTTCATCATCAAATTTGAAGGTAAGTTTTGCTGGGTATAAGATTCTTGGTTGGCATCCATTTTCTTTCAGAGCTTGAAAAATGTTGTTCCAGGCTCTTCTAGCTTTTAGGGTTTGGATTGAAAAATCTGCTGATATCCGTATTCGTTTCCCCCTACATGTAATTTGGTTCTTTTCTCTCACAGCCTTTAAAATTCTGTCTTTATTTTGTGTGTTAGGTATTTTCATAATAAGGTGCCTTGGTGTGGGTCTGTTGTAATTTTGTGTATTTGGAGTCCTATAAGCCTCTTGAACTTGATTTTCCATTTCATACTTCAGATTTGAGATATTTTCTGATATTATTTCATTGAATAAATTGTTCATTCCTTTGGTTTGTTTCTCTAAGCCTTCCTTGATCCCAATAATTCTCAAATTTGGCCTTTTCATGATATCCCATAGTTCTTGAAGAATCTGTTCATGATTTCTTACCATCTTCTCTGTTTGTTCAACTTTGTTTTCAAGGTTAAATATTTTGCCTTCATTATCTGAGGTTCTGTCTCCCAGGTGTTCTATCCTGTTGTTTATGGTTTCTACGGAGTTTTTAATTTGGTTTATTATTTCTTTCATTTCAAGCATTTCTGTTTGTTTTATTTTCAATATCTCTAACTCTTTATTGAAATGATCTTTTGCTTTCTGTATTTGATTTTAACTGTTGATTGGTGCAATCATTCAATGCCTGCATGTGCTCTTTCATATCATCATTCAATGCCTGCATTTGCTCTTTCATCTCATCATTTGCTTCTCTGATCATTTTAATTATGTACATTCGGAACTCCCTTTCTGTCATTTCTTCTGCCATGGTGTAGTTGGATTTCATTAATGTAACATCTAGATTTTTGGGGGGCATTTTCTTCCCTTGTTTTCTCATATTGTTCAGGAATCAGTGGGTCATTAAGATATTGCAGATTTCCTCTATCGACTTATAATGTTCCTGAAGATTGCTAGTATATTCCCTCTTTATCCTTCAGTAGCCTGATGTCTTGGAGGAAGTTGATAATGCGGAGCTCCACGAAGAAGCTGCCTCTCTAGGTGTGGTGACCCTCAGGTGGGGTATATTCCCTGATAGTGGGCAGGGGTGCCTCCACTTGTTGACCAATGGTCATCCAAAGGGGAACTAAGCTGTGGGCTGAGGCAAGGCCTGTTTGTGCCTGTGTCTCTGGTTTTACCGTCCTTGTGGGAAAACCTCACCTGGAGGGGAAGACTCACCCGGTGGGGAGGTCTCAGGTCAGTTTCCCTCCTGGAGGTTCCCCTCAATCTACAACTACCGCCTGAGCTGGACTGTCTTCCTCTGCAATGTTCCCAGGGGCCCGGACCTACCTCCCGGGCCTGGCAGCCTCACCCTTCGCAGATGAGTCTCCTTAGGCTTTCTCTCCTCAGACAATCTGCCTGCAGTCCTGGAACCTTCACTCCGCCCCTAAGCGTGTCTCTGTGCGGCTCTTCCACCAAGAATCCACCTAGGTCCTGGGACCCTGCTCTGCATCTAATCACCTGGCTATGTGGCTCCTCCTCTGAGCCACCACCTGGAGTCCCATACAATAGCTCCGAGTCCCAGAGACCCGCCACACACCTCTTCCTCCGGACAGCCGCCCGGTGTTCTGATGCAGTCACTAGGAGTCCAAGCAACTCACTTTGCGTCTCCTCCTCCCACCAACTGCCCATAGCCCTAGCCAGTCACTCCATGTCCAAGTGACCTGCCCTGTTCCTCCTCCTCTTCGGGGTAGCCCCCTGGGTGTTCAGGAGTGGTCACTCTGAGACCAAGCAACCCACCGTGCTCCTCCTCCAGGCAGGCCACCAGTGTTCAGGAGCAGTCGCTTTGAGTCCAAACAACTCACCACTCGCCTCCTCCTCTGAGCAGCCACTCGGAGCTCTGATGCAGTCACTCCTAGACCAAGCGACCTGCTGCTCTCCTCCTCTTTTTCTGGGCAGCCCCCCGGTGTTCAGAAGCAATCGCTCTGAGTCTAAACAGCTTGCTGTGCCACTCCTCCTCTGGCAACTGCCTGTAGCTCTGATGCAGTCACTCCTAGACCAAGCAACCCACTGCGCTCTTACTCTGGGCAGCCCCCCGGTGTTCAGAAGCAATCGCTCTAAGTCCAAACAGCTCGCCATGCAGCTCCTCCTCAGGCAACCGCTCGAAGCCACAGTGGTTGCTCCAAGTCCAAGTGCTGTGCTGAGCAGCCACCTCTATGATGATCCCAATTATCTGTGTTTACCGCTCCAGCGGGGGAAGAGGCATCTCGCTGGGCAACTCTACTTCACAAAGTTCCTTGCATTCTGGGACTACCGCCACATCCAGTACACCTCCCCAATGGGAGAGACTCACCTGCAGGCTTTGAGTTGGTCCCAAGTCTCTCACTATCTCCTCTTTTGAATCCTGCATCCTGGAGCAACATGAAACGCAGCCACCGTCTAGTCCACCATCTTGAAACCACCCTGAATTATTTCTTAATGATTTCCTTTTCCAGGTTAAAATGTACAGGTTCACCTTACCTCTTTCCAAATTCTTTCACCATACTGATGTTCTTTTTTACTCTGATTTTGTTTTACATTGTCCCTCAAAATACATGGCACTCTAAGGCTGGGGAGATAGCCCAGCTGGTAGAGTGCTTGCCTCACAAGCACAAGGCACTGAGTTCGATCCCCAGTAGAAAAAAAAAAAAAAACACATGACACTCTAAAGCAAGAATCACCATGATGTTTTGTCAGCAGAACAATGGAGCTCAATTGATTTTGTCACTTTTCCTGTCACTAATCTATTATTTTCTTATTTTGGCAAATTCACCATAGTGTGGACTTACCTACATATAATTAGAACCCATTAACTTCTCTTAAGTAACATTTCTATATTTACATAAAAGAATTTTAAAACCAATAAAAACAAAAATGTTTTATTTGATAATTTGATTCTTGCCAATCATGACTACTGAGAAAATTTTGAAGTTTAATTTTTCCAGTTTGGGTTTTGCTAATTTTTCCAGTTTGAAGTTATTTTCATATTTGATATATATAGTTTCTATGTGTTCCCTGATGTAACTGATCAAAATAAAGGTTACAACTGGGTTTAGAATGATCCTTAAAGATAGAATTAGGGAAAATCTTCTAAGAACTTTGCTTAGAACTCTTTCAACACACCAACCCAGCAGTGATCTCCTGTAGAGGATGCTGTTGATTATCTGTTCAGAGGACCTGAAATTCTTTTGGTTGTTTCTGTGAGCCTCTCTATTTCAGTTTGTGCTTTTCCCTCTAATGACCTAGCTGTTACTCTCCTGTGGAAGATGATCTACACCAGCAGGAACTTCATTGCTTGAACAGAGCCAGAAACATCTGGGGGTACATAGCCAACAACTAAATTCAAGAGCACACAGTCCAGCCTCCTTGCCTCTAGTTTTGCAAATTCAGAGAACACCTTGTTCATTTTGGCTTTTAGGATCTCAATAGAGCTACAGTAGTTTTTATGAACTTGGCAAGTTCACATATGCTCAATATTTGTTTTGACTGATGCATCATATAGTAATTAGACTTACAACAAAATAATATTGATAATTAAGAAAATGTAAATTAAATTCAGGATGTTGTTTGGCAATACCATTTATCACTGACAGAAATTTTCTGTACTGATAAAGATAAATGTTATGAAAGATATGGGACAATGGAAACTCATGCATTTCTGTGGGTACAATATGGGAATTTCTGGTTAAGTTGAAGATGTTGAGTTCCATACTCTTCAGTAATTTGAGTATTTATCCATTCACCAGAAATAATGCACAATAAAATTCACACCTTTAGTGGGAGAAAGCGTGGAAATGATCTGAATTACCCTTAACATGATAATAGAGAAATAAATGCTGTCATACTCAAAAATGAATTACTTCTTCCAACATAAATGCATATGCATGTCAATAGTGAAATATACAGGGAAGGAAAATATAGATGTAAAAACAATAAAGCAGGATGTCATTTATAAGAAGCTAAAAATGAACAGTTTTGAACAATAGTTTTGGGAGTACATACATATAAGATAAAAAATCAACATTGATTTAATGAAGGTGATGTAGGCACATTTGGAATCAGTGGAAGAAAGGTACTCTGGAGGTTTCTGGGTTGGGGGTATTCTACTTGGGGCCAGATGGGAGTCAAATATGTTCATTATTATTTCATCTATAAACTGAGAGATATTGTATATCTCTACATATTACCTATGTAACTATTTTTTTAATTTATTTTAATTCATTGTAATATCATAAAATTTTGGAGAAATAAAATTTAGCTTGTCTTCCAGTAATCATCACTTTATAAACATTGTGTTAAACTCTTATAAATCATCACATAATATTACCTAGAACAAAAATTGAACTTCATTGATATGCAAAATGTGCCCCATTCTTTCATGTTCCCTTTTCTAGTTGTTGCCTGGTAGATATCACCCATCCTCTCTCCCACAGAATTTTCTATGAGTGCCAATGTTCTCAGAGAAAATATTCAAGGGAAAGAGATAACCTGTGGAAATTTTCCCCCATCCCTACTCTCATAGGAATATGTCAGGGCATACATATTTTTCATTGGACTTTGGCCAGAAAACTTAAAGGTGCAGTGAGTACAGACTTCTAACAATATTTCCCATGTCTTGACTTTTCTTAGAACAAAGAAGTCAGTAAATGTGGATTGTATGAATAAATAACCATGAAAATATTTAGAAATGTTTATACTGCCAATGTCAACATAACACATACTGGTGAAGGAATACTCACTAATACCATAATTATTTAATGAAAGAAACACTATTTTAAATTAAAAGTGAGAAATGATATTAAATCCAAATAACAATGATCCTTTCAGAGGAAAAATGAATCGTTGATCTCATAATATCTGATGTGTGAATACATTTGCTTTTGTACATTTTTCATCTCTCATTAAACTGGAGAGAGTTTCATTCAGGGGGACTTGCATAGCAGCATAAGAGAAGCCATGTGCACATATTCATATATTCTAGGCTTTTCATTATTAGATGGACACCAGGGCTGTATATTGTATATTCAGATTGGAACACTTTCTTTGAGATTAGGTGTAAGATTTTACTGTCAATGTTTAACGGAATAGTTTGTAGAATTAATAGGTAGGAGCCTTAAAATTTTTTTATGTCTCTAATTGGCCAAAACAGAGAGAAATAGAATGCATGCTGAGATCAATATAATCACTCACAAAGCAGTTTCTTGGTTAAAGTGTTTTATTTAAAAGGCACTCATCATGGGAAAACAACACTATGATTTTGCTAATTGAACTCTGAACTTAAAATACAGCAAGACAAGAGAAGGAATGATTTAAGGCATAAGTGATCAAATCGAATTAAACAGTAGTTTAATTTCATTCTACCAAGTATAAAAAAAGAAGGGGAAGAAAAAGGAGATGAATCTACTAATGTGTTCTAGTCTGCTTCTGAATGGACATAAACTCAGGAACATAACAAATGAAATTCTGGTTTTTCTGAACTAGTAGAAACTGGTTTACTTCATATCTTTTCTAAATTTATAGTCAATTACTCTTTAATGAACATTTGGCATATTTATAATCCAAAACCATATTCCATAAGAGTGATACTTGTTTTATGAGCATGAAACTCACAAATTAAATTGTTAGAATGTAAAAACATAATTCTAGATCAATTACTGACTTCTAATATGCTGATACCCGTTGGTTTCATTCAAGAAAAACAGTAGCTCATACCAAATCTTTCCAAAAGTTAAGACACACTTAAAAGGTGCAATTTATGTATTCTTTCTACAACAAGAGTAATTTTAAGATAATGATGCATGAAAATGATTTTAACAGAAAACATTGATATTTATGGCTAGGGCTATTGAAACTTTAAAAAATTTTTCTTACATGATTGTTCTTTATTAAAAATGGATGAATATAAATTGATAAAGCACACATATGCAAATATATAGAGAAATATTTAAAGACAATGAATAATAAGAGTGATGAGAAAACTTGAGAGACTTCAGCTTTCATAAAACTGGACCAAGTAACACCCGTTCATCCACTAGGTGGGTGGTCATAAACACTATCACTCTTAAGTGTGTTCAGTTATATCCCTGTGATACTTGAGCATCCAAAAGTGTTTCATGGTTAATTTGGGATTACATTGGTGGAGCAGTTTCTAGCTATAATTTAGTTTAGTGGTTCCTTTCAAGTAATGATTTCTTACTGGTAGTGAGACAATTGAGTTTGATCCACAGTGAAGAAAATGTTAGGTCTTGTCACATATTAATAAGAAGACAGCTACATTTGTTGATGAATATTTTATGGATGATTCTGAAGAATAGAAAGAAATGAAATAATATCAATAATTTAGCATCATGGTAACATAGTTGGTAACTGCCCAATTTGGCTTAAATTATCTTATGGCATCCCCTTAAGTTGAAGATGCAATCTTATTTACTGCCTATAATCCTTAAATTTATTTACACTTTATCTAGTTTCCTTCTGTGCTGCCTCCTCACCTCATCCTACACATTCTGGAATTGCACTGGGCTTATTACTAGGATGTGGGAGGTTATTAAAATATGTTAATTTAGTTGATGATATAACTTTAAATTAAGCCCTTATAACTTTCTGCCTTCCAGACTGTCCACAACTATGTAATATAATACTTGGAATAAGATATTATTCTGTGATCAAATAGTTACTCGGATAGGAAATACTATTATAGCATTTTTTCTCATAATTGACCATTTTCACTACCTCAGCTCCATAATTTAAATAAAATTAGTGATCTCTAACACATACTGAATGCTTGTTCTGTAGTCAGGCAATCTCCTGCACACTCAACATGTTCCATGTTTGTTTACATTTTGCAGATGAGATCTGAGTGGTTGAGTAGCTTTTACCATGACATAGAACTAATTGGGACACAGCTCTGAGTTCTCCCAAGCTGCCTGGCTTCCAGGTCAATGTTCTTCCCTGTAATATATGTTTTATTGAAAAGAAAGAAGGACAATTCTACTACATTTTAATGTTATCTCCATCAGTCTCCTTTCAGATTGGATTGAATACACCATTTTGAAAATACAATTCTAGTGAAATATGGATAAACGTTTGAATTGATTCATTTGAGACATGAGTGACTGACACAGTCTTTAAGATGTGAAGGATATTGGGCTACACTGGGGTGTAGCTTTGTGTCAAAATGCCTGACTAGAACATGCAAGGCCGTAGGTTCAATCTTGAACAATGCAAAATTAATGTATGTCATCAGATTTCAGTTTTAGAATGTGTATTCCACTAAGGTATGAAGAAAAATATTGGGAATAGAAATTAATATTACAAAAGCTTTGCTTTGGAAAAATGAGACTGATTTATAATGTAATTGATTTTTTTTAATTCAAGGATTCTATGTTCTTATAATAAATTTTTTCTCTAAGAAAGCTAATTCCTACTACCTAGGAATCTTTCTGTGAGATTGAGTACACAAAAATAAATTAGAAAGTTTTCTTTTGACTTCCATTTTTGGCCTCTTTTTCCATCTGTGAGGGGAATAATTTGAGGCAGTCAGTCTTCCAAGATTCTTACTGTTTCTAATTTTGGAAAAAGGAGTTAACCAGGGAAAAGGGTCAAGGTAGAGCTAATAAGGATATATCAAATATTATATAAGAAACCCCAGTGGAAAGGACTTCTGTACTTCAGGGATCCTTGCTGTGACTAATCACCATTTAACATGATGCTTTGCTAGGAATCTGTTCCCTACTAAGGGACACTGTTTCAGTGGATCAGAGGGGCATGCTGTATGTCTGATGGCCTGTTCCAATCCTCCACAGTTTAGCATATCAAACACATGCTGTGGATTTTAGGGAGAGAAGGCATAATCCCTGGATTTAAGTAGTTTATCTAACATTTTGTTCATCACAAATCTTAAGAAACAAACATGAACATTTAAAAAATACCTTGATTGTATGCCTATAATCTTAGATTAACTCAAGTCCTGCAATTTTCCCAAGAGTCTCTGGGCCACTGGGACCCAACCCAGCCAACTTCCCAAGGGCCACTGGCCTTCAAGGTCCAAGTCTAGCTGTCTTCCTAAGATCTACTGGTCCATTAGGCCCAGGTCAAGTTGCTTTCTCCAGGTCAGCTGCTGGGCACTTGAATTCTTCTCCAGCAGGCCCTGTGGGTATCAACCCAGTTCCTTTTGCAAGGCCAACTGGGGCCCTGTTTCTAAACAGCATTCTTTCCAAGGATGTATGACCCTGCAGGTAAGAGTTTGGTTCCATTTTTTAGAGTAGGGAGCCTCCCTGGTACAAACTCAGTTGCTCTCCCAAGACCAGGTGGTCCAATGGCTGCAATATACCCAATTGGAATGTTACTCCCTTAAACACCACTTTATCTCCAGAACCACCTTGTTTTCCAGGCATTGTGGTTCTGGTTAGGGACTATCTCTTAGGCAAAAGGATTGATATGGAGCTACTGTCTGAAAAATAAAGAAGATTACAGATTCAATTGTCTCTTTTAGAAATCTAGTTCAAATGAGCCATTTTTTTCTCTGCTTTACTCTTGACTGAAGGTGAAATGTCATTTGTGGGACACTCACTGACTGTGGCAGGAGGGAATGATCCTGGCCTCAAGAGAATCTCCTGCCTTCCAGAAATCTGCTGTGCTTTTGTCCTACAGCATTCTGCCCCTTGTTTCTTGCTAGTTTCTTGAATTGTTCTTGTGAATTTTTCCTCAGGTATACATTGGCCTGTAGATCCCAATTCATGTATAATGCCCTGCTCCCCACTGAAGAATCAGCTCACTGCTCTCTAGAGATGTGGCATTGGTGAACAGACCATGCTTCAGTAGCTCTGACCTGGGCAGCTTGGAACTGGTCATCCTCTACCACCAGACCTTTCCCTGGGGACTTGAACACAGAACACAGGGAGGTGGACAATGACTTCACAAACCCACCAAATAAATTTCTGCTTGAGTGACTAAGCCTGCAGCTCCTTTCTCCTGGGAAATAGAGAAAACTGGATTTAAAGGCTCCTCTGCTCATCTAGTTCCCTTTTCACTGGTATTCCCTATCAAAGAACCTCAAGATTTAAACTGATGTGGGTGGGAATTAGGGTCGGGGTGGGGGTGAAGGGGAGAAGTCACTGTGTTTCATTCAGCCTGATATGAAGTATGGTTGGGTTTTTCCCACATTGTAGCTTTTCTGTTTCTCTAATAAATGGAATGAGAGGTGAAAAAAAATCTTAGGTTGACATTCTGAACTATATGTGGCTCATGAAAGTTATGAGAAATTGGAAGGCAATTGATGGAATAAGTTGCCTGTACCCTGATATTGGGAGACACTATCTAAAGAGGAGCAGATGCCCAAGTCTGAGAGAATTTCCATAACGAAAACATTGCTTGAGAAATATTCTGAGAGTGTCTGATATTTCTTTATTTAGGAATTTCAATGTGCATTTCCAAATTAATTGTGAGTTTTATTAAATAGTGCCTTTATAGCATCTTTTCTGGGCGTGAATGGATCTAAGCTGATATGACCACTCAAAACCCCGGGATGGTAATATACATATTTTTCTCTGCCTACTATTGTCAAAAGAAAAAAATCAATCACTAACTTTTCAATTTCTAGAAAGTTAAAAACCTCCCACTTTCTTTGCTGATTACAGTTCTTCTCTTCTAGACAGCTTATTTACGTTATTTTCTATCAGGAGAGATAAAGGCACATGTTTTCTTTTCAGATGAGAAATTGAGATTGGCTATGTGAATTTTATTTTGTTTATCTTTTTTGTCATATTCATCTCAACAGACAGACAATATATTTTATTCCCCAAACATTATAATCTGTCCTATATATATTGAATTGCATTTACTAAAATGTCTTTATAGATTGATGTTCTCTCATATAATTTAAATTTTAGAACACTACATTTCCTTAATTCTGTTTTATAGGAACACTGATCCATTATAAAATGAACCAAAGGTGTTCTGTTTAATAAACACTGTCATCCATGTTACACACAACAGTTAAGAATGAGTATAGCCGGATTCTCTCCTACAGAGCTCATACAAAAATGTTTCTTGTGAAATACCTGGCAGACTTCTAACTTGAAATTTTACACTCTGATTGTAATTTCAAGATGTTGCATTCCAGATCCTATTTAGCTCCCTCTTGATTTTGGCTCCTGTTGGTAAATATTGCTAACCTTAACTTCCTACATAACTCACTTAACTCAAAAGTTTGGTGTAAATTTTCTGCCTGAATGTAAAAATATTGCTTTTATGTCCTAGAAACCCTCTTTTATAATGTGAAATTGCCACCAGGCCAAAAAAAAAAAAAAAAAAAAAAAAAAAAAAAAAAAACATGTGACAAAGGAATAGTTCCATTTCTCTTAAGTGAAAAAAAAAAGGAAGGAAGGAACAAAGAAGATTATGATTCAATTGTCTCTTTTAGAGATCCAGCTTTGGCTCAAATCAGAATTAATATAATTATATATGTAATTAGAATTATTTCACATTAAATTTTAGTAAATTATACTCATTAGGTTACAATAGTCACAACTTATCTGATGAAGGGGAAATGGGAGAGTTGAATAACAGAGATTGTACATATATAGGGGTAAGGAGAGAATGGTTTCTTAACTGAGAATCTTTTATTTATGATATTTATGACTTCTATGAATCTTAAACCAATTATAACACTTTTTTTGTGGTATTGGGGATCAAACTCAGGGTCTTGTGCTTGCAAGGCAAGCACTCTACCAGCTGAGCTATCTCCCCAGCCCTCAATTATAACACTTTTAATGATATTTGGATATCAGATATCTATAAATATGATAGGAGTTAAGGAAGTCACTTTGAAACTCAAAAGTATTATGTAAAACTTGACAAAATGTTACTGTTGACAACCTTTATTATTTAGCCCAAACTGCAAAGGAATTACAAGCAAATAAGCTTTCATGAACTTGATGTTATTTTTATTTTTAAATGCAAAGGTAATGATTTGAGTCGCATCACTGAGCAAAATATAGTTTTACCATCTTTTGAGTCTGTTGCAGCAACAGAATATCAAGTATCCTCACCTTCTGTGCACCAGGTTGAAAACTACTAGTTATGCACAAAATAACATTCTGCTTTGGCAAGCATACAATTTACCTTGCTGTAGTGAGACTCTAGAGAACAATTTTCTGATTCTCAGCAATTCCACAGTTATGTAAGGTGAAGGAATCAACAAGGCACCTTACCAAGATGCTGTTATACAAAATAAATTAAACATCTTTACAAGGAAGATAGCACAGAATATGATGGTCTTTGCAACACCCTCATTCCTTTTTATTATAATTTTCAGATGAGTCTTGGTGGAGTTAATATTATTTTATATGTATCTCAGGTAATTTGAAAATTTTGATATAATTTTTCTTGTTAATATTTTTATTTATAGAATTTCATTAATCTTATGGTGAATGGCAAGAAAATTATTTCAGTTAAATATCTATAAATTGAGATATTACAGACATCTGTGTCAGTTTAAAGATACCGTTATCTGCTTATATCATCATGATAAGAAATGCATTTAACTGTCAATGACTGTGGAACAGTTAAGGAGTTAATGTCTAAGTGGATAAGTTTTTCCAATCTCAGCTTTCTGATTTAAATCTCAAAGGATTTCTTTAGCACAAGGTAAAGGGCTAAAAGGCATTGCTTCAAAAGACAAAATAAAATAAAATCTTTGATTGGCATTTGGCAGAAGTTTGCTGGTTTCATCATATACGAAGCACTATATAAAAGTCTGAAAAGAACTCTGTTCATTAGATATGCTTCATAAATTAAAATTACTAACAGTTAAAAGCGGTTTGACAAAAAAAAAGAAAGAAATACCAGCCACAAACACTAGTCTTGCTTCTCTGTGAACTGTTTCTTTTGTGATTATACATAAAGCTAACTTAACCCACACATCACTAATACTTGCAGAAGTGAAAAGAGGAAAGCATTTGATATTTTTTGTTGCACACTACAAACAATTATAAAAATAAAAATTAGCATCACCAAATGCCTCTCCTCTCTTCTGTACATTGGAACCTAAAAAAAATTTTTTGCAAGGGTTTATGCAATATTCCAAAAGGTTTTACATAATTTTGTACGGAAAATTTACACAGTTTGACATATTTCTGGTATATGTTCATGAAGTAAAAATAAATAAATAAATAAATAAATAAATAAATAAAATCAAGGATTTCTAACTTGCTGGATTTTTTTCCTTTTATTTCATTCCCACATCATTTCCCAATAGGTTTCTTATAGAACCTACCCAATATTTCCTGTGAGTTTTACGTTGTTTTATGGACTAAAATTATTTATCTTTCAGTTACATTATCTGAGATAGAATAATAAACCATTAGCTTTTATTTTTTTGTTTGTTTCATTTTTTATTATTATTTTATTGTAAACAAATGGGATACGTGCTGTTTCCTGTTTGTACATGGTGTAAAGGCATACCATTTGTGTAATCATAAATTTACATAGGGTAATGCTGTTTGATTCATTCTATTATTTTTCCCTTCCCCCCCACCCCTCCCATCCCTCTTGTCCCTCTGTATAGTCCTTCCTTCCTCCATTCTTGCCCCCCTCCCTAACCCTAACTCAAATCCTAAAACTAACCCCTCCCACCCCCCATTTTGTGTCATCATCCACTTATTAGCGATATCATTTGTCCTTTGTTTTTTTGAGATTGGTTTATTTCACTTAGCATGATATTCTCCAATTTCATCCATTTGCCTGCAAGTGCCATAATTTTATCATTCTTTATGGCTGAGTAATATTCCATTGTATATATATATACCACAGTTTCTTTATCCATTCATCAATTGAAGGACATCTAGGTTGGTTCCACAATCTGGCTATTGTGAACTGAGCAGCTATGAACATTGATGTGGCTGTATCTCTGTAATATGCTGATTTTAAGTCCTTTGGGTATAGGCCAAGGAGTGGGATAGCTGGGTCAAATGGTGGTTCCATTCCAAGTTTTCTAAGGAGTCTCCACACTGCTTTCCAGAGTGGCTGCACTAGTTTGCAGCCCCACCAGCAATGTATGAGTGTACCTTTCTCCCCAATTCCTCGCCAACACATGTTGTTGCTTGTATTCTTGATAATCGCCATTCTAATTGGGGTGAGATGGAATCTTAGGGTGGTTTTGTTTGCATTTCTCTTATTACTAGAGATGTTGAACATTTTTCCATATGTTTGTTGATTGCTTGTAGATCTTCTTCTGTGAAGTGTCTATTCATTTCCTTAGCCCATTTGTCGACTGGATTATTTGCATTCTTGGTGTAGAGTTTTTTGAGTTCTTTATAGATTCTGGAGATTAGTGCTCTATCTGAAGTGTGATTGGCAAAGATTTTCTCCCACTCTGTAGGCTCTTTCTTTGCATTGCTGATAGTTTCCTTTGCTGAGAGAAAGCTTTTTAGTTTGAATCTATCCCAGTTATTGATTCTTGCTTTTAGTTCTTGTGCTATGGGGGTCCTGTTGAGGAAGTCTGGTCCTAAGCAGACATGTTGAAGTTCTGGACCTACTTTTTCTTCTATAAGATGCACAGTCTCTGTTCTGATTCCGAGGTCCTTAATCCATTTTGAGTTTAGTTTCGTGCATGGTGAGAGATATGGGTTTAGTTTCATTCTGTTGTATATGGATTTCCAATTCTCCCAGCACCATTTGTTGAAGAGGCTATCTTTTCTCCATTGCATATTTTTGGCCCCTTTGTCTAGTATGAGAAAATTGTATTTATTTGGGTTTGTGTCCGTGTCCTCTATTCTGTACCATTGATCCACCTTTCTATTTTGGTACCAATACCATGCCGTTTTTGTTACTATTGCTTTGTAGTAGAGTTGAAGATCTGGTATTGCAATACCCCCTCCTTCACTCTTTCTACTGAGGATTGCTTTAGCTATTCTGGGTTTTTTATTCTTCCAGATGAATTTCATAATTGCTTGTTCTATTTCTGTAAGGTACATCATTGGGATTTTAATTGGAATTCCATTGAATCTGTATAGCACTTTTGGTAGTATGGTAATTTTGAAAATATTAATTCTTCCCATCAAAGAACATGGGAGATCTTTCCATCTTCTGAGGTTTTCTTTAATTTCTTTCTTTAGTGTTCTGTAGTTCTCACTATAGAGGTCTTTCACCTCTTTTGTGAGATTGATTCCCAAGTATTTATTTTTTTCCGATGCTATTGTGAATGGGGTAGTTTTCCTAATTTCTCTTTCTGAAGATTCATCACTTATGTATAAAAATGCCTTAGATTTATGTGCATTGATCTTATATCCTGCTACTTTACTGAATTCACTTATGAGATCTAAAAGTTTTCTGGTGGAATTTCCTGGTTCCTCTAAGTATATAATCTAACAAAAAATCTACAGCTATTTCTCAGCAGTCATAACAGTTAGGACTTCATAAGTGTGAAAGGCAGGGCAAGGAATACCAAGGGACAGGGCACTGTGAAAGAAATTCAAGAACAACCAAGGAAAGTCTAACGACTTATCTTTTCACTAACTTTTTAAAATATTTTTTTACAAAACTTATACCTTGTTTATTAATTTGCTTTGCCACGTAGGAAATATTCCTCTTCCTTTTCTCCCTTTCCTCTTTGATAAGTTTTCTGCTACCATTTTGTACAATAAGGAATTGGGCTTCCTGAAACAAAGGTTGCCATCAGTTTATACTGTTTGAGCTTAGACACTTGAACAGTTTTCCTTATTTTAGAGATCCCTGTAAGTGTATTAATGAGAAACTTTCTTAGTTCCTACATTATCATTGGGTAGTAAATCCTTCCCGTCCTCTTTGTTTCTTTTTATGGGTTTTTTGTTTTTCATATTGTATTTTTCTCTCAAGTCTTCTTATTTTCTCTATTTATCCTATGTTGTCCCTTTCTATTTAAGAATAAAGCCCCACACAAGCCAACTTTGAATGGGCAAGGTTTGTTGCCTACACACGCCATTTAATATTTGTCTGACAAGGAAACAGTTGGATAATGTTGGGAGTCTTACTGAGCACTGAAAAGAAAAAACTGGTTCTAGAGTCAATAATTGTTCTATTTTTTCCCCAAGTATCTCTTTTCCTGTATTTTTGCATCATCCCTCCTTTGTCCCACATTTTGCATCCTTCTGTAAGTTCCCTGATATCTGGGGTGAGATGGGCAAAGGCAGCTCTGTACATACACATTCAATTAACCCCTCTTCCAGGATCCATTTCCACCTTTCCTTGTAACTGCTTCCTCTCATTTAAGAGCCTAACTTTCTCTTTTACAATTCAGTAAGTTTCTCTGGTTTCTCTCTTTATGTTTGTTTTAGTTTCTAGCTTCTGCTGCAATTTCACCTCCAGGTAATCTTTTCCTCCCTTCCTTAGCTTGCTGAAATTGTTCTGCCTTTCCTGACTCCTCTTCATCATCTTCATGATTCTGAGTGTTTACTGATACTTTCCCTCATTGTAACTGCTGTTAAGTCTCAGGAGTGAGAGGAAGTAAATGTATTCTGCCATTGTAAACAGGAATTACCAGTGTTACCTTTGAGAAATACATAATGTAGATTAAAATGTATACTTTTTATATTGAATAATCAAGAGTTAGACATTCAAATGTCATTAGCAATGTTTCCTAGAAGAAATTGAGAATAATTACTTTATGCAATTACTAGTGACTAATTAGGTTTTTATGCTACTCTTCATAATAATGCAAGCTTCTAACTTGAAATTTTGGTGTGTTTTAAAATAAATGTGGAAAACACTGAAGTTTATCATCATCAGAGATTGTGCAGGATATTATGAGTGCTCAAATCAGGCCCACACAAAATAATACAGATGAAATTTCCACTTGAACACTCCATAAACACCACTTGAAATTGATTTCTGTATTAGACTCATATTCTAGGTCTTTTTTCTTTCTACTACTTCTTACACCATTTTTCTCTTAGCTTATATGATTTGTTCCAATACATGCTTTCTTTGACAGAAGTGCTGGAAATATCTTCTCCTTGTTTGGATACATGTAAAAGTTAAATTCAGTGTTCAATATATTTTCATTCATGCAGGATCTCCTCAACAATCTCAAGGCCTTTCAGAGCAGAATAGGATGCACCTCCTCCACTGCCCTCCTGATCTTTGCAAAACATTTTATTTTAGAAAACACATTGTTAAAATATTTTGAAATTCTGTCAATTTGTAATTTTTCGCATGGGTGAAATATGCTTTTAAATAATCAATTCCTAGTTTTAATTTGCTCCTTCTTCTTGGGACATGTGAAAATGCATGTATTTAAAATTAATTATATGTGTATGTGCTACTGTGTGTTGCCAAGAAAGAAGCACAAAGTGTAAATTAAACAGGCAAGAAACATTTTATGCCAGAAAATTGCAAATGGGAAGGGAGGAAACTCTACTCACCTGAAACAAAAGATGGAAACTGCTTAAGCCCTGGCAGAGCTAGCAGGAAAGTGCAGTGGATGTTAGGGTGAGGTTGGGCAATGTGATTAATCCACCTCTCCTTGCTAAACCTTCTTAATTGACTTCAGACTTCCATCTTCTCTCAGGCAGAGACTGAGAAAAGGAGAGCTCTCTCTCTTGATGATTACATTTCAGAAGGATAGCTCCAAGGTCCTTTGGATTCACATTACCAGATTATAGAAGATTTACATCTCAAATCAGAAGAGGAAAATTTACAATGGAGAATTTTCTAAAGTAAATGTTCTAAGAAAAGAAAGGTCAGGGGTTTATAGTCAGAAAGTAACCTGTTTAAACTGTCATCAAGCTGAAGGGAAACTTAAGGCCATTTTATTCAAAATTCTCTAATAAAAAATCTCATCTGAAAACTATACATGTTAATAAAATTAAAAATTCTTTAATATGCACCTAATCAAGTTTAGTTGAAATTCAATCATCATTAAAATTTTAAAATATCGGCTGTTTTCAGATAATATGATATGCAGCATGAACTGATATATCATGATAATTAGCATTTTCTGTTTTTTATGTTGTTCTAATTAGTTATACATGATAGTAGAATGCATTTGACACATTGTACACAAATGGAGCATAATTTTTCATTCCTCTGGCTGCACATGATGCTGAGTCACACCAGTAGTGTAACCATACATGTATATAGGATAATAACATCTGTCTCATCCTATTGTCCTTCCCATTCCCACTGCCCCACCCCTCCTCTTATTCCCCTCTGCACAATCCAAAGTTCCTTCTTTCTTCCCTACCCCTTTCCCCAGGATGGATCCACATCTTCTTATCAGAGAAAACATTCACCCTTTGGTTTGGAAGGATTAGCTTATTTCACTTAGCATGATATTCTTTAGATCCACCCATTTAACTGCAAATGCCATAATTTCATTCTTCTTTAATACTGAGTAATATTCCAAAGAATACAATCAATAACATGAAGAGAGAGTCTACAAAATGGGAGAAAATCTTTACCACATGCACCTCAGATAGTGCAGTAGTCTCCAGGATATGGAAAGAACTGAAAAAACTTAACACCAAAAAGAAACAAAAACAAACCAATCAATTAATCAATTATAGGGCTAAGAAACTGAATAGACTTCACAGAAGAAGAAATATAATCGACCAATAAACACATGAAAAAATGTTCACCATCTCTAGCAATTAGAGAAAGGCAAATCAAAACTACTCTAAGATTTCATCCTACAATTGTTCTTAACATTGGATAGGGTGGAACTGAAGGGTTTTCAGTTACTTACCTTGAATAACAGCTACTTACTCTGAATATTAAGAGAATCTATAACCAGTACTTGAGAAAATATTACACTTGTGCCCCAGATCACTACAATTCTTCACTTCCCTGTGGATATTTTCAAGTCATGCAGTGATATTAGTGCACTTGTTTCCATTAAAAAAAAAAAAAGAATAGCATGAGTACTGTTTAAGACTTTTTTTTTTTCACATTCTACTTTGACAGAATTTGGGAGTAAACTTTAAGTAATACCTCTGTCCTGACTTCATGTGTTTTCAGAGTCTCTCTCCATTTAAACTGACCCATAGAACTGCTTTCAGGAAATGTTAATGTGCTAGAGACCCTTTACCCACATAAAAAGCAAAATTATTTGTTTGAGTGTTATCCTGGCTAATGTTGTCCTGTATGAAGCCACATTTAACAGTTTTTCAATAAATTATAGAAAAATATTTCTTTTCTTGAAAAGTAAAACTTGTTTTCAAGCAGGGGATAAGAATATGAAAGAACACCATTCCTCTATTGTGGTTTGATATGTATTTAACAAAAATTCAACTTAACTAATAACATTGTATATCTACTTAATCTGTATCAGGTGTCAATATTTTTTGTATTTTTGTTAACTTATACTGTGATCCATAGTTTTGTTTCTATTTTAGTATTATGTTATATATCATGAATGCTTTTAATAATCTACCTCAAAAACTTTATAACAGTGTGTAAAGTATAAATAAATTTAAATTTACAAATATTTAAATAAATTAATACTTTAGTAAATATTCATTTGAGATGTGGGTTTAATATACTTATCTACCATATAAAACTTAATTGTTGAAGCTGTCCACTAGGTGAGAAAGAATTTGAAAATATTAAAAATAAACCAAAATCTCTTGCTTAGTTTATTTTTTAAGATAAATGATTCTAAAATGTATTTCTAGAGAAAAAGAGACTGAATACTTTTTTTTTTTTAGTTTCTATATTTTGAAACAATATGTCCTCCTGAAAGAACAAAAGTTTTAATGGTTCCCACACTCATTTTGAGAATGTTTTGAAGATATGGTGTTTTATTTTCCACAGGTAAACTAGCACTTTTATTATATCATTGGTTTGCTTGCAAAGATGTGATATAAATGAAACAAATAAAGAAACATTTAATCTGGGCAGATTTGCTTTATTAAATTCATGGCCTTACTTGCTTTCTAGTTCTATCTTTAATTTATGAAAAAACATCCATACATCTTCATGTCATTCAGGATCGGAGGGGAGAAGAAAGAGAGAAAGAGAGAGAGAGAGAGAGAGAGAGAGAGAGAGAGAGAGAGAGAGAGAGAGAGAGAGACTACCAACCCACAATCCCCTTGAAAGCATGCTACCAATAACCTAAATCCTCCCACTAGGACCCACCTTCTACACCTCCCAATAGGACTAAAGTGAGAACCAAGTCACTGAGGTCTTTGGGGGATATTTCAAATTCAAACTTTAGCATGACCTAACTACCTCCCAAAGAGAGCTCAGTTCTTGACCCGTTGTGTTCACGGCTATAACCTTGGTGCCTGAAACTACCTGGCACCTAACAGAACCTCATTAAACCCCTGCCAGATGAATGAAGGAATGGAGTGAATGAATGAACCAATTAAGACTTGTTAGTTTCAGGGGATATGATGGCAAACAAAACTGATGAAAATCCATGCACTCTTCAAGGGAGACATAATAAATACAAACATGTTAGGTGATAATTCAAGGACAGAAAAAGAAAGGTGAGGGGGATCCAGAAAAGAGGTGGGGATGACTCTCTCTACAAGGGCAGGGGAAAATCCCCTTGCAGAAGGTTCTGCAGAAAGAAAAGGAAGCCCAGTGCACAATCCAAGGGATAGGTTTCTGACCTCCCAAACAAAGAACAGAACCAGTGCAAAGTCCAGAGAGGTGAGTCTAGTTCATCTGTTTGTGAAAGACCCAGGGGCACCCATTGCAGTGCTACCAGGAGAAGTGAGTTCCTGGAGGGAAGGTGGTGTGGGCCCCAGATGCACACAGGACACAGGACACAGAGGCAGGACCCCAGGGTGTTCTTTTCTTACTGCTCTCATATCTGGAGGAAATAGCCAAGGACCTGCCTCCAGAGAACTGCAGAGGGTGAAGAGACATTGGAAGCTGGAGGAGAGAAGGGCACTGTGAAGCAGTTGTCCTCTGGGAGGGCTTGAGAGCAAATGAAACAAGAAAAGGGCTGGACTGTCAGTCCACACTATGAAGTGCCCATTTGAGTTTAGTAGTCATGACTTAAAGCCAGCCAGTCAGTGTGGCTGTGAATAGTTATCCAGTCTCAGACAGACTAAGGGGTCAGAGCTGAGTCTAACCAGAGCTTGGATTTTGCAGGTGAGTGTGATGGAGGAAAAGAGTGTCAGGAATGGAAGATTATGACCATGGATGATGGTGATAAGGAGAGAGGTGAGGACATACAGGAATGCAAGATGTTGAAAAGATGGCAGGATCCACAGGTCAAAGGTCCTAGTGTAGTCCCTGCATTGGTAGAGTTTGGGGCCATTCCCAAAAGCTGAGGAACAATTTGTGAATGGGATACTTGAAACTCACAATGGCTAGAGTTTACTAAACATTTACCTGGCACAATGCTAAACACTTGAGAGGCATCTTCTGTTTATAGTCTCAGAACCTTCCAATAAGGTAGACACCATCATCCTCATCATTAGATGATAGCAGTGCTTATTGAATTAGGGCTTCTATGGGATGATGATGGTAGTGGTGGTATCTAATACTTGGGTTTGCAATTTTCGAGTAATGATTTTGAGGCTTATGCATATGTTATTAAAATCTTTAACCTTCAAATGATCCTATAAGGAATAGAAAACAGGGAGGGCCTAGGGAAGGGAAGGGGAGAGTAAGGGAGAGTCATTGGGAGGGAATTAAAATAAAGTATGTTATATGCAAGTACAGATCTGCCACAATGAAACACACTATTCTGTATAATTAATATACACTGATTTAAAAAAAAACATGAGATAGACATTATTTTCTCTATAGCTGCAGAAATGTAAGCACCAACATGTTAAGCAACTTCACCAAGGTCCCACAGCAAATATCCTGGTGCCTAGAAAGTACTGGATGTGATACCTGGCATCTTGTATGTGTCACAAAGGTTACTGATACTCTTCTCTCTGAATGTTTGTAGTGCTGTACTGAGAATACAATTTCTGTTTCCAAGCCAAATATCTTAGATTCATACCAATAGAATAATTAATCAGTTTTTGAAAATAATTAGTCAGTTTTTGAAAGTGACTACATGATTTCCAGAAAAAAATATTCAATTATTTTACTTCTGTTAGCAAGTTCTCCCCACTAGACATATATCCATTGTCAAATTTTCCACAATGAAGGACTGATTTTGGCTGCATTTCACACAGAACCTAAATAAGACTGACTAAGCAAAATAGGAACTTATTTAATCTCTTATAAAAAGAAAGTCAGAAATAAGAATTCCAGAGGTGATGAGATAATGTGAAGGTGTTCGGGCCAAGGTCTCTGCAATCATCTTATCTTCTACCTCAATGTTGATTATAAAATGCCTGCTGCAGCTTCAGTCATCCTATCTGCATTCCAGAGTGAAGAAAGGAAAGGGCAAGGCCAAAAGAAGTGAATGGCCTCAAGCCCCTGGGAGGAAGATGTCACTCACCATCACTGCCTGTGGCAAGCATTGACCACTACTACAACATCTGCCCACACCTTTTGAGTGAAAACACTCCTATGGTCTTTACTATTTTCAAGCATGGCTGAGAAATATCATTTTAAATTGTTTAATCTGGACAAACTGTCACTCCAACAAATGTCAGTCTGACAAAATGAAGAAATGAAAGAGAAGGTAAAGGCTGAGTGCAGTAGCGTGCTCCAGCCAGCTAGCCACGGCTTGGGAAAGCTCATGGCTCAATACTCAGGTTTTTGCAAGCTTGTTGTTTAACACATTGGTCACCTGAAATTAGCCATGTGGGCTTATCTGCAACACAAAAACTGAAGAACACCATAAATAAGGTCCTGCCTCCTTTTTTGGAGGGCCAGTTTAACATTACCAGCATACCACTGAATACTGGATAGGTAAGGTTGTCTGTGCAACAGAAGGCTTTTCATTTTGTCTTATTACACTCTGTCAGTTATTTCTGACTGTAATGGGAGAGACTTACTAATGATGAAGCAGGTGATCTTTTGAAGTATCTGCTGTAATAAAAATCTCCTTCTTTTTAATTATAAAAATGTGCTAGGAGTATCCATTTGTATTACTTCTTTCTTTAGAGAATGTACCAGTTCTTTGGTGGTAACTTAGGAGTGCTATAAAACTACTGTAAATTTCTTCTCAAGGTGTAAAAGGTTTTATTTTTAAATATTAGGAAAAACATCAGTCCTAGTAGGAATCAGACATGTTCTAACAGCTTCTCAGTTTGTGTTTGAAGCAATTGTTACATCAAAGTGTTACTGCAACAATCAACTTTTCTAGGATGTAATTTTAATAAGAATATAAAACATCTTTTGAGATAACTTCATCTAAAATTTATTCTGGGAAAAGAAATAAAGTGGGATATCATCTTTTCCTGGGTATAAGGAGAATATTTTTTCAGTGCTTGGACTGGAACCCAGAGCCTCAGGCATACAGGCAGGTGTTCTACCTCTGGGCCACCCCTGCCTGAATGATTTTCATTCTTACCAAGGAGAGCCTTCCTTCCTGCTTCCCTTTGGGATACAAACAGGTGCTTCAGACACAGCACTGACATGGACAAAGAAAGTCTTCCCTTTGACTTGAGAAGAGTCAGTAAGAGTGATTTCAGGAGCTGAGCCAGAAACGAAGAAGTAGGCCTCCAGGTTCTGTGAACGCGGTCCCACTCCACCTGGGAGGTTCCACCTCCAAGCTAAAGGTGTGTTTAAGGTATTAAGAAATGAGCACCTGAAACCAAGCCACATATCAGTGTTGCAAAATGTACTTTAGATGGTTCCTTTAAAAGTCTTGTTGTTTGACTGACTTAATGTTGTCAGACTGTAGCCATAATGATGAAGAAACATATTTGAAAATAAAGCAATCAATAGTGACCTATCTAAAAGGCCTGTGTATCCAACTGACTCATACATGTCTGTTGGGGGGGTTTTGGTGGATGATCAATAAATAACACCTACTTCTCCTAAGTATTAGGTCATATAAGAACCAATAAGAAGTCAGAGAGATGGAAGTCTAAATATGATCTTTATTACCTATAAAGTGTATTGGAAGGTTTGATCTTAGATCTGTGGTCAAATTGACTTGCCAATATTGTATTTGCAAATGCAATAAAATTAGGAAACTTCTGAAACTCGCTGGCACTAGTATAAAGGAAGAATCACAGGCTGCAATTTACTGTACAACTGTGGATTAAAAAAGACATCTCCCAGGATGCAGTTGTGTGCATCTGTAACTCTAGTGACTTGGGAGGCTGAGGCAGGAGGATGATGAATTCAAAGCCAGACTCAACAACTTAGCAAGACCCTAAGCAACTCAGTGAGTCCCTGTCTCTAAATAAAATGTAAAAAATGACTGGGGATGTGGCTCAGTGGTAAAGCATCCTGGGTTCAATTCTTTATACAAAAAAAGAAAAATAAATAAATAAAGGACATCTCACTCTCAAGGAAATGTCTTTGTGATTTCCTGAAGGATTCTTCCGCTCTGCCTCTGTGTGCCCCTAAGTTAGCTCATCTTTCAAAAGCAAAGCTAATGTTGCACTTGTCCATTTGAGACAAGGTAATCAGGTTTGCTCACCCAGTTAACAAAGGGATGCCAGGGTCCAGTCCTACCAGGAGTCCATGGGTTCCACACAGGAAAATGGGGAGCAAGGAGACAGCATTAGCGATGGATGGAGAATGAAAGACACAGACTCTAGTTCTGGTGCAATCACTCCCAATTTAATCTGGAGAAGGCTGGGTTTATATACATTTTTCTTCAGGCTATAATGGCAGTCTTGTTGTTAAAAGTTTTCAAAGCATAGGCAGAAATTGTTTTTAACAAGGAACCTAAAGATTATGAGAAAACAGTAACCTTACAGATTATCCTTACCTAATCACAATTGTTTTAAGAATATCTAACTACGTCAATGAGCTAATACAATATTTATTTCCTTAATATCTAAACTCTATGTGACCTAAGACCATTCTTATTACTCTCACGGTTAAAGCGATAGACAAGTAATCTCATGTGACCATCTCTACTAGGTTCATCTGGTTAATATCTAAATTGCTGAGTTAAGGGCTACAGGAGGGCAGTGGTCGCAGTGGTTCTCGTGGCCAAGTTTTTTTTTTTTTTTTACTGAATAGATTACATTGTCTTAGGTAGCTCTTTTTTCCAGAACAGGGCATTGTGAACCAACGTTTATTATAGGGGTGACCTATTCTTTGTAGGAAGGAAGGAATGTTGTGAGAGCTTATTCTTTTACCCCACCACCACACATAAACAAAACCATCATTAGAATTTAACCAGCCTGTTGGGGAGAAAGGCAGATCTATATCTATTTTCTCCAAAGACTTTCAAGGACTCATTGCATGGTTGCAAAATTATTTTTGACTTTGTTAGTGGTAAAGACCCATTGTTTTTCAGATTGTAGGTAATATTTTCTGGAATTTTTGTTGTATTCCCCTCATCCCCTTAAGCAATCTGTTCAGACTGAAATGAGTAATATATTATCAGAAAAACACAGCAGAAAAAACACCAGGCTCCGGAGCAAAACATCCAGCAAATCCCTTTAGGATGAGCCTTTGCAATCATCCTCCAGAGGATCTTTGTCAAGCACTGGATGGAATTCCGGATGCCCTCACAAAGGGATGCTCCACTTTGCCTAATAAAAGTCCCCTTATGTTTGCACTATGTGAATGCCTAGCAGAAATCAAGTTTCCATTTCAAGTTTGCTGCAGTTATATTGGCACCCTTCCCCACAATCCACGGTTATTAAATGAGAGCACTTCTTGTAAAATCATAGGACTGAGAACATGGAACACTAGCTAGAGAAGGTATTGACAAGTGAAAGAATATTAACTTAGCCAGTATTTATTGAGCACCTACAGTGTGCTGGGCACAGTTCTGGTCTCACAGTCTTGTAGGACCTTTCATTTTAGGTTGACAATTGTATTTTCATTGGGGAGACAGGCCGGGGGCACAAGATAAGATGTGATCATTGAAGCTGTGAAACAGGGTAAGGTGACAGGGATGGTAGGAACCAGGCAGGGTTCTATTTTAGACCAGATGACCACAGAAAGCATCTCTGAGGAGAACTTTGAGCAGAGATGAGGACAATAGGAAAGATGCTGAGGAGTTAGGTCACATTTGTTACTCTCACCAGCACTTCACATTTTATTCTGACTGCAATAGAAAGTCATAGAATGGATCCACTTGGGGCAAAGGCCAGATGGGGTTGCCTTTCCCTGGCTTCTCAGTAGAAAAGTGGGAGCTAGAAGAGGATCTACAGGGAAAGCAGGTGAACCAGGAAAGAGGTGACTGCAGCAATCACAAGAAAAGATGGTGGCTTGGACAGGGCTGATAGTGAGAGAATGGACCAAAGAGGAAAGGCTGCTTCTTTGAGTTTCAAGAGGACAGGCCAAGTGAAGGGTAGTCCCCTTTCTATAGCACGGAGGTCCCATTAACTTCAGTAAATATGTATTTTAAAACATGCTTGTCTCATATTTTTATTTCTCAACACTGCTCTCAAAAATTGCAGGTATCCCCTGCATCTTATAGAAGAAAAAGTAGGTCCAAATCTTCAACATGTCGGCTTAGGATCAGACCTCCTTAACAGGACTCCCATAGCACAAGAAATAAAAGCAAGAATCAACAACTGGGATAGACTCAAACTAAAAACCTTTCTCTCAGCAAAGGAAACTATCAGTAATGTGAAGAGAGAGCCTACAGAGTGGGAGAAAATCTTTGCCACTCATAGTTCAGATAGAGCACTAATTTCCAGAATATATAAAGAACTCAAAAAACTCTACACCAAGAATACAAATAATCCAATCAACAAAAGGGCTAAGGAAATGAACAGACACTTCACAGAAGAAGATGTACAAGCAATCAACATATATATGAAAAAAATGTTCAACATCTCTAGTAATAAGCGAAATGCAAATCAAAACTACCCTAAGATTCCATCTCACCCCAATTAGAATGGCCATTATCAAGAACACAAGCAACAATAGGTGTTGGCGAGGATGTGGGGAAAAAGGTACACTCATACATTGCTGGTGGGGTTGCAAATTAGTGCAACCACTCTGGAAAGCAATATGGAGATTCCTCAGAAAGCTTGGAATGGAACCACCATTTGACCCAGCTATCCCACTCCTTGGCCTATACCCAAAGGACTTAAAAGCAGCATAGTACAGAGATACAGTCACATCAATGTTCATAACTGCTCAATTCACCATAGCCAGATTATGGAAACAACCTAGACGGCCTTCAATTGATGAATGGATAAAGAAACTGTGATATATATATATATATATATATATATATATATATATATATATACATATACACACACACACACAATGGAATATTATTCCACCATAAAGAATGATAAAATTATGTCATTTGCAGGCAAATGGATGAAATTGGAGAATATCATGCTAAGTGAGATAAGCCAATCTCAAAAAACCAAAGTACGAATGATCTCGCTGATAAGCGGATGATGACATATAATGGGGGTGGGAGGGGTTAGTGTTAGGGTTAGGGTTAGGTTTAGGGTTAGAGATAGGGAGGGGGGCAAGAATGGAGGAAGGAAGAACTGTATAGAGGGAAAAGAGGGGTGGGTGGGAGTGGGGGGAAGGGAAAAAATGGCAGAATGAATCAAACAACATTGCCCTGTGTAAATTTATGATTACACGAATGGTATGTCTTTACTCCATGTACAGAGAATCAAAATGAATCCTATTTGTTTACAATAAAAAAAATTGCAGGTATCTTCAAAAATAAAAAATTGCAGAGTTTCTCTACGAGCAGTAACTTTTGTTTTCCGGTGGTTCTAACTAGAGTTACTTTTGTCAACCAAATAATGAATATGCTCCAATATCTTCAATTCTCAAAAGACAACACATGAATATTCATAAACATATAGAGACACAAAAATAGAGCCACTCCTGGCCCTAAATATTTCCCTAGTTACACACATTTTCTCAGTGTCTTTATCATCCCCATTTCCCCCAAAAGTAGGTATAAACTACTATGAGATACCCCTGGCTATCTCATTTGCATAAATCTCATTGACAACATCACCCACTCAACTCCATGCCTAGCTCTCCAAAGCTCATTGGGAGGATTCCAGGTCTGTTTCCTTGACTAACTTCCTAACATATCCAGTATGTGATTAGAGACAACACAATGCCAGAGGTATGGAGAGACAACACAATGTCAGAAATCACCTAAATTTTGCACAGGCAAAATCAACAGATTTTTTTTACAGGGATAACTTTATTTTCACAGGGGGGCTTGTGTATACACCAAGGTATGTATATTTCCATTGTAAAAAAAAACTTAAAATTTTTCATGTTAATAGTTTTAAAGCACCTTCTTGGCTCTAGAACAATTTTAAAGAAGTTGTTACTTCCAAAGAACAAAGGTTAATGACATTTAGTTCTACATCATATATTTTTGGAGTTATGCCTTTTCTACCACACTGGATTAAATGAACTTGTCGAAATATGGTTTTGTCACATTCTGGGGTACCTTGTGTGTTTTTTTTTTTCCCTTCCATGTTCCCATATATTGGGGGTTGGTAAGTAAAGATGGTTGACATTTTTCTCCTACCAGCTTCCCATTAAAAAAAAAACATGTAAAATAGCATATATTTGATTTCATAACAGCACTAGATTACTTGGATTAAACATTCTGTCCAAAGGGATAATACAATACTTTCCTTTCTCTCATCTGTAGTAAACTTCAGGTCCTTGACAGAAATTGTTGAACTGTTCCAAATTTGCTTCAGTGCATCCACAGTGACAAAGGGAAACAAAGTCCATGAGGTTCTATTTCCTCATTTCCCATCATGTATATTTATCTCCTATATTTGAGAGAATGATAGATGTAAACCATATTTTCTTGAGCTTCATCAGATTGATCCTGATCTGACCCTACTGTGAGGATAATGTGGTCTTTAAATTGCAGACTCACTATGCTGTCCAACCTTGGTAACTTTCCACCTGGTGTCAACATCTCTGTTCCATCTCTCATGCAATAAGGTGGGAGTCTGTGCATAACAAAATCTTTCTTCATGTCTGATGAAAGTAGTTTTTTGGTGCCTTCCAGTCAGTCTACAAGAGACCTCAAGTACCTACTTAGTCTTCTTGTTGCAACTGCTGTGGTCTCCACCTGCATGAGCAGCTGCTGGGGTATTCCAGACCATAATGCTACATCTTCCTTTGCAGTATCAAGCACAAGCCCTGAAATGGTGTCCAAAAGGAAATCTCCCCATGAATTGTTCTGGTAGGTGCTGATGGTCACATGAGTAGAGTGGGTCAGCCCTGGAGGAGTGTCCACCTGATGAATAGTCCCTCTGGGGAAGTATAACAACTCACCTGGCTTCAACATGAATTCATGTGTTGGAGTGCAAATCCTGGCCTCTGCCTCCATGCTGTACTTACGTGCCAGGGCCACTGTGAGTGGGTAAATGTGCCAGTGCTTGTCTCCCTCCAGCTGCAGGATGAAGACCTTGACATCATCATAGTGGGGAGGTAGAACCTGAGATCCTCTGGGGGTTATGTACACATTGGAGCTGACCAAAGAGCCAAAGTAACATTCCAGCTTCTCCTGGATCTGCCAAAGTTCATCCTTAAATCTCTGAGGTTGGTGAAATTGAAATGTTGCCTTTTTATGATCAAAATCTTTTCTCAGCTGAAGGAAGCGTGCTTTTCCATCTTTATTTAAAACCTTTTTCTTCCCATTGACACACAGACATTCACATCTCTTACATAGTATATGCGCTGGCTGCAGACTCTTCAGATCTGTCAGCCTGAACAGGGACTGTAGAATGTTGCCAGTGCAGGGTCATTCCTCTGAATGAGAAGGTGCTTCTGCTCCCAGAATTCCTGGAAAAAGTCTCTGCCTTCGTGGGTGAAATCAAACTTTCAAAGAGACCACTGGGGCTCTCAAAGTTTTAAGATGGAAGACCCACCAGCTGCCTCTTCCTTCACCTGCATACAGGGAACAGGACTCTCTTCCTTCCCATTCCCTGCAGGCTTTGTTTTCTTTGGTATTGTCTGTCTTCAAGCAGGAAGGGTATGCAAACCCTACCCTAAGGAAGGGATTATTCTCACCAGAATCTTAGAAGGTTTTTCTGTCCCACATAGTCTGTTGCATGCCGCTGCGAGCTGGCTGGGTCCAACATAAATTTTTAACTGCTGACCTGGATGGGTTCTAGGAGCCCATAGATATCAAAACCCAGGGATGCTTAAGTCATTCATAGCAAATGGCATAGCATTTGCATATAATGCATGCACACCCTCCTGCATGTTCTAAATCATCAAGACATTCCATAGAATACCCAGTAGAACATAAGCACTATGTAACAAGTTAGGCAGTAATAACAAGGAAAATGTACCTATTTATATAGATGGAATTGTTTCTAAACGTTTTGCCACTAAGATAGTTTGAATATGAGGATGCAGAATCGGCATATATGGAGAACCAGCTGCAACCTAAACACCTAAGAGACATAAATATCTAAACATTTAAACTCAGCAAAACCAGGAGGGTGACCCATCATAAAGAAAGTGGTGCTGATTTCCCTCACACCCCAGTGCTGGAGCTGAGTCCCCTGGTTGCAGCCCCTGAGACATCTGCATGATCTGGCTACATCTGAGGTGTGTGATGAAGTTAGGTGGATCCAGTCCATCCTTTCCTAGAGGCTTGTCTTCTGATACCCACAAAATGTTTGCAACTGGACAAGACCAGCAGTTTGTTGTGGAGTAGGTAACATTCAGTCAGAAACATCTGGTTTCTGTCAATATGTGCTGCTTGATCCTGTGCCCCTAATGTTGTGCTCTTGGGTTCCTGGATTGTGAATCATTCTTTTTTTTTAAACTTGTACAATAAACTGCTTTGTTTGACTTATGGAAGCCTCTTCATTTAACTTTGGGATCTAAAATAAATTTTATCAATTTAAATATAATTGCTGAACAGTGATATAGCCTTGATGTTTATAACATATTTGCATGCTTAAGAAATTATTAATGTTTAAAATAAAACTTGAGTATCTGAGTGTTTGTGAAAAATACTATGATTTTGAAGATTTTGCCTTTTAAAGATGAGCAATATTATTTTTGAACAAAGAATTCAAAAAAATCTAATATCATCCAAATCTTATGAAAATAATCCAAATCTTATGAACGTTAAAATTTTCACTATTCTTTTTTATAAATTCTGAAGGGTAAAATAAATTTGAAACAGAAAATTACAGAAAATAGACCCTTTCAAGACCCTGTTACTGACTTTGGCAACTTTTATGTCAAATGCCATTCTACTAGCATTGGCTTTGCATGATTCATTATTTTACATGATTTTGTGATGGGGATGGGACCCAGGGCTGCATGCTAGGTGATCTAACACTGAGCTATACCTCAATTCCTAATGTTAACTTTTAAAATAGATTGTGTGCATTTCACCTAATATCATTTTACAAATCCTAGGTACTTTCCAGATTCCTGTGTTTTAAGAGCTTAAGTTAGGGGGGCAAGAATGGAGGAAGGAAGGACTGCATAGAGGGAAAAGAGGGGTAGGAGGGATGGGGGGAAGGAAAAAATAACAGAATGAATCAAACATCATTACCCTATGTAAATTTATGATTACACAAATGGTATGCCTTGACTCCATGTACAAATAGAGAAACAACATGTATTCTATTTGTTTACAATAAAAAAAAGAAGTTAAAAAGAAAGAGCTTAAGTTATAGCACTGAAGCACCAACAGTGCAATAGAAACAATTTATAAGTTCATGAAACAAAAAAGGAAGGAATGGAAATTACAAAGGCAGTCTTGAAGCAGAATCCATAATTAAATCAGCTTTAGTATTAATTGCATATGAGAAGATCACCTGCTTGATGCTCTAATGATTAAATGTTGGACAAAGGGGGTTTGGTAGACATCTAGATTAACAATGTACACAAAAGCATCTTTGCTTTTTCCCTCATCCTGTTTCTTGTTGTTTCACTTCAGTTAGTGTAATTTGGAATCACTTTGTAATTAGCACCTCTCTTCAAATTGTATTTGCAACACTTCCTTTTCCTAGGTTAACTTTGCACTGTTCCAGTGAAATTACAAATAACAATTTTTAAATTGTGTTTTATTAAGAAACCTATTTTGCTGGTTGTGTAATTTTATTTAAATAGTTACAATTAATATATCCATGTAAGGTTATTTTCAATGTTCTAGCTAGTCATAAATTGTTCTATATAAAGTTATTTTATTGAGAAATGTCAGAAGAATTTAAATCTTGTTTAAATCATGATAATGTGCAGAACTTTTGTAAATATTGTGCTAATATGAAATCAAGAAAAAATATGCTTCCTGGCAAAGTAAGAGCAAGATACTTCAGAAATCTCGGAAAATTAAAAATGTGGTCAAGAAATAATAGATGAGTAAACATTTCCTAAACATGGGACCACACACAAATCTCTACCAAAAACACTAGACAATTTCTCCAAGATGTGGCTCTGATCTGCACAATGCTAGCAATGCCTGGGAGGCCATGGCTTCCATGGTGTCTGCAGGACACACCAACTAGGCAGGTCTAAGTGGCAGCTCACGTGGGTGCCCTTTCCTCAGACTATTGTTATTGGACCATGAAATTCAATGCATAAGCAACATGTCACGGTTGGAAACAGCACTTTCTGATTCCATGACTCCAAGTAGACTGAAGATGTTACACTTACTCCTCTGTGGTTTCCTCTCCTACCATTTAGGCTTAGGATGTTGCTTCTTGGTGACTGATCTGCATGTCAGCATTTTCTCTTACATACTTTGCTGTCATCAATGACACTAGTGTATGCTATTACCCCCAAATCTCATCATACTGACACATTTAGCTCATCATACTGACACATTTTGCACTTCACACCTCTAAGTCCAAGGTCAATAAAATAGGTCCAACTGAAGATCTTGTCCATCACTGACACTGAGACCAGTCTCAAGCCTGCAAGAAGAACTTTCCTTTTGAAGGCTAAGTGACAAATCATGGCAAAGGAATAGCTCTCTCCCTTAATTCTCCTTTTTATTCTTATTGACTAAAAAAAGAACAACTATATCACTGAGGGTCCTCAGAAAGAAAAGTTGGAGGAAAGGACCTGATCAGAATAAAAATTTTTATAGGAAAAAATCATATTTTGACATTTATTAGGGTTTTTATCCCTTTACCCTCCCAGAAAAATAGATGATGGAAAATTCTCTGCCTCTTTGTGTTAACAGTGTGGCCCAGCCCTGCCAGCCTCACAGACCTGGAGGAGAAGGAGTCAATCAACCAGACAGTGGCCTCCTGGACATTAAAAAGGCAAGGTCAGCAAGCAACTACACACTGTTGGTGCTCCAGGAGTCATTCTTGTGAATAAGATGTGCCCTTGAGGTTCCAGTGTGGGGTACTCCTAATCTATTCATGTGGGGCTTAGTCTCCTGGATGGTTAGATATTCTGAGTATGGCATTACACAAGGGATGCACTGCACTAACCAAATCCACAGGAGTATGTGTAGTGCATGTGGAATGCAGCTCCTGGGAGATTTTCCATGAGGGTCACACAGGAGGAATGGTTTACAATGCTAGAGTCCTTAGGGGATTGTGGTGAACATGGAGATCCCAGGTTCCTCTGGATGAGGGATGTAGGAAAAGAATAGGCTTCACTACACAGAATCTTGAGCATGCCTTATGAGCATGTGAATTGTAGCTCCTGGGAGACTTTGGTCAGTAACACTGACCAGATTCCTCAGGGGTGTGTGGTGAGCATGTGGCATGCAGCTCCTAGGAGTCTCTGCATGGGACCTCCTGAAGAGATGGGCTTCACTGCACAGAATCATCAGGGTCATGTGGTGAACATGTGTCCTGCATTCCCTGGAGTTTACAGGTGAGGCCTGCAAAGGAAGGATGGTCTGCACTACCCAGAAACTTCAGGGTGTCTTAGGAACATGAGGATTGCTGGTCCCAAGAGCATCTGAGATCGGCTACAGATGAAGTATAGGCTGCATTACCCAGAAACATATAGGATTGTGGGGGTAGGTGGCCTGCAGCTCCCTTGACCCTCTGAGTGAGGTTTGCCCAGGAAGGATGGGTTACACTGCCCACAATCCTAAATAGTGCCTTGTGAGCAAGTTGTCTGAAGCTCCCAGGAGCCTCTACATGAGGACCCCACAGAAGGAATGAGCTGCACTACACAAAATCCTTGGGGGGTATATGGTTAACATGTGCCCTGCAGATTCCAGAAACCCTGGATTTTGGCTGCAAAGGAAGAATTAAATGCACTACCCCAAATCCTAAGTCTGCCAGGTAAGCATGTGACCTGCAGTTCCTAGGAAACTCTTGGTGAGGGCTGCCAAGAAGATTTGGTTCCACTATCTAGACTCTTCAGAGGTGTGTGGAGACCATGTGGCCTTCAGCTCCCAGTAGCATCTGGGTGAGGTTTGAAAAGGAATGAAGGGCTTCAGTAAACAGAATTATCTGGGTTTCTGGTGAACCTCTGTCCTGAAGCTCCCAGCATCCTCTGGATGAGACTGAAAAGGAAGGATGGGTTGTATTGCCCAGAATCCTCAGTGGTGTGTGGTAAGCATCTGGCCTACAGCTCTCTAGAACTGCTGGGTGAGGGTCTCAGGAAAAATGGGACATTATTGAGAATCCTGAGCAGGAAAAATGGGTTACACTATATAACATCAGGGCTTTGTGGGGTATGGGGCCTGCAGTTCCATGAATTTTGTGGGTGATGTTTGCCCAGGAAGGATGATTTACACTGGCCACAATTATCAGGGGTGCCTTATGAGCATGTGGTCTGAGTTTGCAGGAACCTCTGCAGGAGAACAGCATTGGAGAGATGGACCACACTACCCACTGAGGGTAGTGTAGTGAGCATGTGGCCTGCAGCAGAGATAGCTATAGTTCATCTTATTATGAAATATGGTTATATTTTAATTGTTCTACATCTTTTATAAGCTTTTTCATTACCTTCCTCTGTTCTGATATATTCCTCACAGTGGAAGAGCCATGAGCCATGATGGGTTTAACTATTTTCTCCATTGCACATTTAGGGTGGATCATATTGATGCCAACAGCTGGCCACCAGGTAATTTTCTGTCCCTCCTGCCCTCTTGCTTTCCCTGCTCCTTTTCTCCTTGCCTCCCTGCTTCCTTCCTACTACAACCCACATCTACTCACCATCGACTTTCAATGGGCTCTACTATAGGCACTGGGCACAGGTCTGTATAAGGACCAGCACAGGTTTAAGAAAGTTAATTTTCTGGAGAAAATGAGGCAGTTTTTAAGTTCTTAGGTTTAGACCAAGCCATTATGCTAGAGATGTTTGATGAAACACAGGGTGTGGCAGGGTTGTGCTTTCACCTTGGGCTGTCGGGGGCAGCTTGTAGGGAAGAGAGTCCTTGGGTGCTCAGGACTGCCCATGGCCAGGACAGAACTCCAAGTGTGGGGTGTGACTGTTTTCACTTCAGACCAGCCTCTGGGCCACCATCCCCTGTGTCAGAGTAGAACCTCCCTTGGCAGGCAGGTCATGGTGCCCCCTTCATCCCAGAAGAGTCTCTGGGTACATACTAACTGGGGCATTTATCCTGTGGTTGTATGGGGCTCCAAGGTGGTCTGCATCCCCTTCTTGCTATGTAGGTCCTACTTCTGGTTCTGTGTTATTTTCTCAAGGTTATGTCATGGTACCTCATTGTTCAGGACCCTTGAAGGAGAATGTGAATCACAACTGAAGCCCAGCACCAGGGCTCTCCTCAGTCAGACCTTCCTGAACCTAGGAACAGGGCCACCTGATGTTCACCCAGATCCCAGTGATCCAGGTGTACCTTCCTACACTCCTTGTGATGGGCAAGGCACCCAGCAAATGCCTGAACTTACCTTGACTCACCCTCAGGATTTATAATCAGAGTGTGACCCAGACTTCTGAGACCCTTGCCTTGTCTCTGTCACACCCTCCAACCCCCACCCTCCTTTCTTACTGCTGAGTGCCTGGAATTCCTCCATCTTGCATCAGGCCCCTGGGCTTCTCCAATGCTGTCCTCTGGAATACTCCTCTCCCCACTTTGCTCACTTTGCTTAGCCATCTTCTGAAAGTCCTTCAGGACACAGTCCAGATGATCAAGTGCATGGAACACTGCCCTGAGTCTGAACAGCATCCTGTCCTTTCTCTGCTTAGCATGCTGGATAAAATTTGCATGGTAGTCTTCCTTCTCCCCTGTTAGTTTGTGTCTCCTGAGGACCCACGCTTCTTGGTGTTGTAGGATCCTAATTATGGTAGAAGTTCAATAACTATTTGAGAAAGAACACCTCAGCAGGAATGGAAGAAAGAGACATGTCTCCAATTCCAGGTGGAATCTGGAAGAGGAATCTTGTGATGACAATCTTCTGGGGATGATCCCTGGGCAGAAGGATGGCTCAAGACCAGGGAATATCTTCTCCTATTAGAGGACAGAAGGTGAAAGGCTCACTCCCTGTGGGCTCCTCTCCAGGGATCATGGGCCCCATCTGCTGCAGGCATTGACCCCAGACCTGCAGGGCTCCCAGATGCTGTCCACTGAATGAAGGAAACTTGTACAAGTCAGGGATGTTTACTGACAGCACAGTACAGGTGACCAGCCACACATAGGATGCTGCAGGTAGCTGTAGGAGGTGTCATGTTCTCAGGTTGGCTGACCCTGTGACTGCTCAACAGAAGGGTTCTGCCCCTGTGGGACACAGGCACAGAGTGGAGGGAAGAAATGGGTTAGATGACACTGGCCAGAGGTCAGTTTGCTTCCCACCTCAGAATACATCTCAAAGGTTCAGGATGTAACTCACAGATCAGCCTGTCTCTGGAGAGGTGTCTAACCTGTGCTTGGGTGGCAGGAAGCCTCCTAGGCCATGAGACTTATGCCTTTCACTAAGGTACTGTGAGGTCATCCACTAAGTGTACTGTGTCCTGAAATTCCACAGTATGAATGCATCCTCTCTTTCTCTGTTTTCCATGCTAGAACACAGTGGTCTGGCAAGCTTTGCCTGAAACCCATCAGTCATCTGTACTTACATATTGAAAAGATGCATTCTTAACCTCAGATTACTACCTGAGTTCTGGGAGTAGGGAGACTCCGAAGAGGATTTCAATTCCCCAATCAAAGTCACCACCTCCCCCATATAAGTGTTCCACTCCACCAAGTCTGGATCCATGACAATCCAAGGATCAATCCAGTGATCCTTTCCATATGATGCTTCTTTACTTTTTCTTTCTCCAAATATTCCAGTTTTATCACTCCAATTTTTTCTCTTTTTGTCATGCACTTTCTTGTTTCTTTTTCAACTCCACTGCCACTGAGCCTGCAGGAGAATGCAGGTGCATGTTCATGGGCTTCTTTAACATAAAGTAGTGTGGCATCCAATAAATAGGACAAAGCCAAACACCAGAAATATCTCACTTTGAATCTACCTCTGTGCAGTAGCTACACAACTCTGAGGAGATCACAGCCCTGTCCTCCCACTTCAGAAAAGTGGAATCTGCCAACCCATATGGGAGCTGTGGAAAGCAAAAGTGGTACCACCAATATGTCTGGACCTGGAGGCCTTCCCTCCAACCCCTCTCCAGGGGTCTGTGGGGAGTAGGTAGCAGTCCACACAACTGCTTTGCTGTGCAGATTACACTTTCATTTTTCTCTCCAGTCAATCTTAGCATTCTGCTTTTCCCTGGCTTTAATTTTCCCCCTAAAATGGTGATCTCAATTGAATTGCAAGGAGTCTGCCACTTAGCAGGCTGATATTGAAAATACAAGTGCTCTCTTTATGATCAATTTGTGAAAGTTCAATGGAAATCCCTCAACTTTAGAGCAAGGATTCTCCAAAACTTGGAGTCTGGTTCCAAAGCACCATAACCTCCAGGTCCATATGCAGAAGGGAAGTTTCTTGGCTCCTGTTGCAGTGCTCCTCAAGAGATAAGGGGATGTGGCCTGGAATTCAAGTGTTCTCCAAGTACTCCAGGTGACAAGACAGGAAAGCATTCATCAACTCCATTCACAACAGTAGAATGATATCTCTCTCTGGCCATTGAGACCCTAGGAAGTTACTTTCCTGAATGCCCATCACTGGTCACTGATAGAGACAGAATGAAACCCAAGTTGGATGTGCCAAAGTCCAGCCCTCTCTCTGCTGCCCTCAGCCTCTCCATCCAAAGAGTTTCCACCACCTGGCAAAGTGTTCCCAACAGTCCCAGATTCTGCAGGCAAGACAGTAAAATAAGTTGTGTGTGTGCGTGTGTGTGTGTGTGTGACAGAGAGAGAGAGAGAGAGAGAGAGAGAGAGAGAGAGAGACAAAGATACAGAGACAGATAGAGACACAGAGGCAGAGAAGTCTCCCTCTTCTCCATCCTGTGCTCATTATATTCTCTCCTATTTTAAAATTCACCATAGTGCTGAAATGCCTGATATGTTCTCACTAAGTTCCTAACAATGCAGCTCAAGTGAGTGTAATCATAATTAAATTCCATCACAGGGAAGGAATTCAGATGGCTAGTAGCATTTTTTCATAATGCTGAGATTTGATCCATATGTCCATTTAGGTATCTTACACACTTCCTCTATTTGGAAACTGCTGTATCAAGTTTCATGCTTCCACCTGATAAAAGGTGTTTGGACACAGGTAATCATTTAAACATTAGCTGCATCTGATAGAGGAATGAATGTAATGATGCCTGGGTTGAGTACAGTTGAGAGAACAGAGATCCCAACACAACCAGGGCTGAAACTCCAGCCCAGGGGACCAGTTGTGACTTCCTGGGTGAGCTGCTTGTCCTCCAGGCCCCACTTTCCTCCTTAGAATTAGAAGAACATTTGAGTGCTCCTCAGATCATGAGCAACATCCCTTGCTATGCTGGCGCTCCCCCTGGGGCGGCTACACTCCCACATTCCCTTATGGAGTCTCACACATGTTGTGATGAAGGCCCTGAGAGGTTCTGAAGGGAAGCATCCAGAAAAACTTCTCATCTTGCACCTCCATATCCACACCTTTCACCTCCATCTCTGCCATCTTCTTATCCAGTGTTTCCTTCTTGGGATGCATCACCATCACATTCACCCCTTGGCTACTCAGAGCTGATTTTCTGTCTTCCTTCTTGAAGACAGGATCCACAAGAGCAGAGTCAATTTGCTTTCTGCAGACTCTATGGTGCCCGGTAAGCATAGTCATAATTTAAGTGCAAATGCAAGCATTCCTCTTCCTTTCACCAATTAAGCAAAGACAGACAACTCATGCAAGCAAACCACACACACCCTCACTAGCACTGACTCAGGAAGACAGGGCCACAGGGTTTGGAGAATATAGACTGAGGAGCTATAAAGAATGCATAAGTTCTGTCTTCTAGAAGTAAGTGTCAGGGAGAAGTTTAAAAAGTAAAACTTGTCTCAAGCCAGGTGCTCAGGCTCATTCACCATGGCAGAAATGGCTGGCAGGAGGATTATATGCCCCTGTGCAGGCTGCTCACTTCTCTCCCCAAGAATCCCCTCCCCTGCAGTCTTCCCAGATGGCTTCTCTGAAGCCGACTCCATGACACTTCCCTTTGGGATCTTTCTCTTCTGAATGATTCAGAGACCCTTCACTGGGTGCTGTTTCAGACCTCTGCAGTTCCTTTACATGCCCACACTCACTCCTCCCTCAGATTGACAACTTCCACATCCCAGTACCAGGGCTAGGTTATGAAAATGAAATTGCTTTTGATTACTCAGTTACCCAATGACTATTTGGAAATAGAATTAATTTTTCCTGAGTCAGGAATGTCCAGGAAGTTCTGAGACATGGAAAACTATACCTCAAGATGCCTCTTTACAGATGAAAATATTTGGACCTCAGGAGAGGAATCCAAGGCCAGATTCCTGCCTGTCTGCACCCCTCCATCACATCAGGCCTCCTCTACAGCCTGTGCATATTTTATTGCTCTGTGTACACCCTCTGTTATCCACCACAATATCTCAACTTGCCAAGTCTTGTCCCTTGACTCTTGCTTTCTGCTCTTGGTCACTCTGCTAACAGTCCTGATTTTTCTTGCATTTGGAGGTCCCACTCCCATCCACCACCCTTCCATGAACTAAGGATTTCACTGTCTGTGCTCAGCCTGCATTCCTGCACATCCAAAACATAAAACATATAAATCCTCCCCAGTTAACCTTTCTTACCATACATCCTTCCACCTCAATGTCAGTAGGATATTTGAAAGAAAAGACTCTAATGTGACCTGTTACCCTGTAATACCAAGAAAGTGATTACTATGGTGGTAGAGCATAGAGAGTGGATGGGGGACCTGGACTGACTGGTCAAGAGTGGGTTTGTTTTCTGAAATCCTGATCCTCCGAGTTTGACCAAGGTCTTTCTAAAAACTTCAAGGAGCTCCCCACTTACTGATCTCAGTGTCCCACAACCCATTCCTTAAAGGGAGAGGTGCATCCCTCCAGTCCCTGAAGCTCTTGGCAGTGCTCCAGGAAGCTCAGACACTTCCCAGACAAAAAGGGTGCACAAGGCCACCTGCCACTCTATGGATGGTGGTGGTGTGTGTGGGTGGAAGTGAGGAAGTTGGTCAGACTGATGCAGGGTGATGCTGCAGGACTCAGGGGGTTCCCAGATTTTGGACCTGCGACACCAGCCTCTCCCCAGCATGGCTCTCACAGCTGGCCCTACTGCAGGAGACCAGCGTTGTGGATTCTGAAGGGCAAGATGGGCCTTGAGGGCTATGTTCTGATGCATCAGAGCTTGGCCCCCACTGGGACCCTGACCTGACCCTGCACCCTTCCTCTTCTTGTTCAGATGCTGGACACTGTCCCCTCTCACCTGCTTGCTGATCCATAAGCTAAGCCACTTCCTGACCCAGTAGGTGGGTGAGGCAGGGCAAGACCTTAGAGAGCAACCTCATGTGAGCTACTACCCTGCCTCCTTGCCACACTGAAGTTAACCCCCTGATATACTGCCAGTCGACCTGCAGAGACTCGATAGGCATGTCACCCCCTCCACATGGGCATGCTGGCACCAGGCACACACCCCTGAGTGCATCTGTGTCAGCTTACTCACCCCTTCTCTTCATGCTTGTCTTCATGCACTCCTCTGGAAAGTCTTTCCTGTCCCTCTACTAAAGGGGAGCCCCCTTCCCAGGCCAAGGCACCCCTTCTCCCCTTACCTTGTGTGATATTCCTCATCTGCTCCACCTAAAGCAGGATTCCTTCTCTGTGGGTCTCTCTGTTTTCCTCTTCTTTTCCAAGAGTATCAACTCCAGGAGAGCAGGAACTCTGCCACTCATTGCCTGACCCCCCAAGCCCAGGAAAAATCTAGCTTGTAGCAGGAGCTGAGTACACTATGCATGTATAAGTAGTCACTAAGGAACTTCCAGCTCTAGTGTAGGTTCATAAGGAAGAACCTTGTATGAACCAGAGAGTTTTGGCTGCTGGATCTCTCCTCTCCCATGGTGCCCACTGATTTTATTGCAGTGAGTCAGAGTTTCAGTAGACCTCCTGTCCCAGCAGATACTGCAGACCTGAGATGTCCCATAGCCAGGTCCCTGTGAGCATGCTGGAGAGCCTCTGCAGAACTTGGCTGAAAGAGGAGCTCACTGTAGGTGACCACAGGAAGCAGGATATGAACCCACACCTGAAGTCAAAGGCAATGCTGAGGAGTGAGATGCCTTCCATGTGTCCTACCTGAAATCCTACTGCTTATATAAGTCTACTGCTGACACGTGTAAGCCACTTAGCAATATTGCAGGAGCTATGAACCCGAGAGAAGAAACCATCCTCCAGCAGCAAGACTTGACAACAGAACTCACTGCATTTGTTCAGATGTCTTACTTGCTTATTGGAAATCTCCCTTTTCAGTGACCATCCAGTGTGAGGTGAAGGACTCAGAAGGCATGGTCATTCTGTAGAGAACTGCCCATTGTTGGCTGCATGCTGTGACCAAGGAGAACCTGGCTGCTAGTCAGTTCTGTGTGGCAGTCCTGTGTGTCTCCCTGCCACCCACATGATGCTAAGTTCTTACATCATGTGCTTGTTGGTCATGATCATCAAGGCCTCTCATTATCATCATCTGAAAATTTGCCCTCAAAGTCAGATGTGCCCTTTGACTTGCTCTAGCTGATACATATGAAAGGCATGATATATTACTTCTGGGGAGAAACACTTCAGAGCTGGTGTGTGGTTCTCCAACATTCTCTTCTCTGTCACTGTGAACCTGAAACCTGATGCTCCATTGGTGATGGAGACTCTGCAGCTTGATTCTCAGGGTCAACTATCAACCAATCCCACTTGTAGTCCCTCCTCCAACATCTAATGTGTGGGAGAAATGAAGCCTTGGTTTGTGCATGGAGAGTTGGGGAGTGTTTGTTGCAGCAGCAACCTAACCTCTCCTGACTATCATCAGGCAATATTCTACCTATGATAACAGAGCAGGTGCCTTCCCATCTGTTAACTCAAGTAATCACCCCTGCCAACTGGGAGCCTTATTTCATAGGTGAGTAAAAGTCCAGCAAGGCCAGGATCCAACCCTCATATGCGAAAACTGACTGCATACACACCTGCCTGCTTCCAAAGTAGATATCTTTCCATGAGACTATGTCATCTTCTATCCTGGAAGAAACTTGACTTCTCTGTTTCTCCAGAGCATGTTGGGGGCCCTCAGCCTTGTTCAGGAACTGTAGGCTACAGCACTGTGGGCCTATCGTCCAAATATGAAACTAGAGTGATTAACAATTTTCTCCCATGCAAAGCAGGTTAGAGAGCAGGCACCCATGGGCACACAGGAGAGTTCAGAACCTGTGCCCTGGTGAGAATGGAAGCCCAGGGATCTTGGGGTGGGTGGGGCAGCCTTGTCCCAGAACACTGACAGTCATTGGGGGTAATGTAATATTGGACAGGCACCTGGAAGACTTGGGATCCAGACCTGACTCCATTGGCCTTGGTGAGTCACCTTCATGGCCCACTTCCCAGATGTGGAATAAGTCTTTTGAGCTCCAGTGCTATTGTTCATTAGCACCACCTGGGGAACTTTACAAAGACAAATATCCACCTACCTTCAGAGATCCTGATTCAGTGACTTGGGGCAGCACATAGCTTGTGGAAGGAGGGGACAAGCTGACTCACAGGCCACAAGGTAGTTAATTCTGGAACACTGTTCTGTGTATCAGTGGTGGGTCATACCTCATGGATGATCTGCTCCTCTCAAGGGAATTTGACCATTCCCAGCCCAGATATCTCTCTGGAGAAACATGTCTGAGGTTTCTGCAAGGACTGTGTAGCCACTCAAGACTGTGGAGCCACACAAGGTCCAGGGCACTGGAACCCCAAGACCATCATGCCTACGTCCCCAGCAATGCCCCTGTGAATGGGCCTCTCTCTGGTGTGAGGAGCTGAAGGCACTGGAAGGCTGTGAGAAGAAGGAATTCCAGTTACAGCACAGGAGGCTGTGTGGCCAGGACACAGGATTGCCATGGACAAAGGTGTAGGCAATGTCCCACAGGCATACTTGGCAGCAATCACTGAGTCAATGGTGTGAGCAAAGGCCCACCACTCAGGCTGGATTGGAACACCATCCAGTTGACTTGTGAGGCTTTCCTGTAGCCTTGGGAACATCCTCAATAAGCGGAGTTAATGACATTTTCATTGGTTGATGCAGAAGGAGCCTCCCCTCATGTTAGCAGCTGCATAGTTTATGTAACCAAAGCTTTGTGCACAATAAATGAATTTTGCTTCACCACCACCTCGAGTGAGTCCCTGGTGTCTGTGTGTAGGTGACACCATCGCCCTTACCCCTCCAAGGAAGAAACCCTGGGGCTGGGGATGTGGAAGAAACCCTATTCAATAGAAGGGTCCTCCTGCTCCTGCCTTGGACCTCATTCTCTTCCCAAGTGCCACCCTCACTTCCTGGAAAACATGGAATGTCCAGCCTGCTCCAAGTTCACATCTGGCTCTCTCCAGGCCTTGCCCCAGGACCTCCCCACATGGCTGTCACCAGCACATCAGCTGTGAGCTAGAATTGAGGAGAAATTCCAGCAATTCCACAGAATCCACAGAAAGGCCAGCTCTCTGACAGCCTCTTGTCAGAACTCAAGGTGGCCCATTGGCTGGTGTGTGGTTGCTGGTCCCACCTGGCCCTCAGCCCAGACTCCATAAAGGGCATAGTTGTGGCTGCTTCAGATGGAGAGCACATTCCAGCTCCCATAGTCCAGTGGAATTATGTAGCAAATTAGTCACCAATTAAAGCAGTCAAAGCTAAGGCCGCTCTTCATTGTCACTGGGCTGCTTCACGGAGCAGTGTGTGACAGCCTAATATTGGTCCTGCTCCTCTGTGGGGTTCCTGAACTACCCAGGGAACCCTCAGGGTGGCAGAAGGGGGGTCGTTCTCTGCAGGTCCTGGAGGCCTCAGTAGGTTCCTGACTGCCTTCGCTCTTCTTGGTGGCATGGTAGCTTCATGGAGCCCCCATCTGCTCCATAATATGCACTGCCAGGGATTTTCAGGTTTTGGCTGGAATCCTGGCCCCACAAGCCTCACCTGCATCTTCACCATGGTCTCTGGGTTGGGATTTGGGAAGCATCAAAGAAGTCTGGGTTCCCAAAATGGTTGTGTGTTCTGCCCATAATGGAACAAAAGCTTGCCCTCATGTCTCACTTAAGTTTCTACATCTTTCTACTTTCAAATATTATTTGATGAAACTTGAAGCCATTGCTCACCAATCAAGACAAGGAAGGAGGCCAAGGGGCAGCTATGGAAGAAGCTGGGTGAATGTGAGGAAAAGGAAGGAGTTGTACCAGGCTACCAATGATCCCTGCACACTACTGCAGAACTGGGCCTGAGCCCCTGACATGACAGCTGTTGCTAACACAGGAAACAAAGCCCTGCCTGTAAGAGAAAAAGTCAGATGAAAAAGCAATCACCACCTAGCTCTGAAAGACAGATCATTTTAACAATCTTTCTATAAAGGTTGCTGAACAATAAAATATTAACTCCAGAACTTGTTTTACCCACATGGCCCTGCCTAGAAAGAAGAATAAAAAAATGACAAGTTATCATTTCGGGTGATATTTCTATGGAAGTTGGAGTGATACCTTCCAATTGCAGTGTGCAGTGATGGGCCATGTCATTATTAGTACGGATACTTAGTTACAACTTGCATAGGGCTGAAATGACTTTGTGGGGTCAGACCAAAGATGTTAGCAGGGGTTCAAACTGCACAGAGTCCAGGAGCTGGGGCCTGAGAGGGTGGGGCATGGGAGGTGGGAGCTAGGACAGCCCTGGGCAGGTCCACTGACCTTGGTGTGAGAGGCAGTGTTAGTCCCTCAGATCCACCTCCTGAGTAATTCCAAGAATGGAGTCATGTGGCACATGAAGACTGAAGCCCACCTGCCACCTGGCTGTTTCACCTGTCCTGGACAGACCCAGGAAAGAAAGGGTCAGCTGTGATGTCCCTGCTGCTGAAGCAAATACACATGGGAGAAGGAGCACTCTCTACCCAGTCTACCCAGTCCACACAGTCCAAACTGCTCCATACCCGTGAAATTCCCTGCTTCCACCTCCCCAGGCTGCTCTGCTGTCTTCCCAGGTGAGTATCCTTGTGGTGCAAATGCACAGACTCTCCCCACGGTCCCCACAGCACACCTATTGCCATATGGAAACACCAAAGCCCTGAGAAAGCTAAGTAGAAGGATCCCCAGACAGAGTTTGTCTGTCTCCAGGCAGTCTGTGTCTGAGTCTTGGACCATAGCTGGGCACTTTCCAGCTTTTACATCTCTTTGAGGAAACTGGAACATGATGGATCTCATCTTGGATCAAATTTCAAAATACATTTTTGCACATAAATTAACATCCTCCTTTTGTCCCCTGACATAATGCTAAGCACATTGTCTCCTTCCATTGACCACATGCCCCCCAACAGGAGACTTGGCTTCCAGTTCCTTCCTCATGAAGGAATTCTTAACATCAGGCATTTGACAATGCAATTTTGAAAGGAGAAATACAAGTCACTTTTGAAACACATCAGACATATTTTTGTTTGAGTCCTGTTTTTACTTATTTCCAGCATTTCCCCTTCTTTCTTCAGCAGAGCATAACTTTGTCCTCCAGGGATGTGCTCCTGCACTCGTGGCTGTTTCTGATTCCTGAACATCTAGAAGCACTTCAAGACAGCTGTATGGCATTATGTTTCCACCACCAACACCTGAGAGGCAGAACTACTGGGTAAAAAATGTTAAGTCAAGGGCTGAAAGAAAACTTGCTATAGAACTCCTGTTTGCACTCACTTATGATTGTCAAAAACTGTGGTTTAACTCCAAATCATTTCATACTATACTTAGACCCCAGGGATTAAATTACTTGGAGAGTTTGAACAGAAGTGGTTCAGACACAGGGACAGGCCTGTGAGCAGGTGAACACAGCAATCTGTCTCACCTTCCCTTCCCCTCCCACTGTTCCCCTGGGTAGCCTGGTCCTGTTGCATCAGGATCACTCCCTGCTGGAGACAGTTCACCTAATCCCTCCTTCTTTTCAAACCCCAAGTCACCTCCCAGCTTACTCCTTCTATGCCCTGTGCACTCCTGGACTCTTCTCCTCTCACCTCACTGCTGCTCTCCCTGCTCTGGGCTTCAAAGCCTCAGAGCTCCGTCCTGTTGCAGGAGTGGCCCAGGTGCTGCCTCAACCTCTCCTCTATGCACCCTGAGGGGTTTCAGGACAACTCACAAGATGACAAAAGGGCACAGTGCTGGAATTACTGATGCTGGATGAGGGGTGTCCAGACTGGTGGCTCTATCTCTGCTATGACTGAACTTCTTTGTAAGTGAAACATGACACACATATGAGCCATTTGTGGTAGACTCAACATCTAGATGGTGCTCACAATTCACAAAACCCAATAACCCACCCCCTGATCCGACTACCCTGCAGCCCTGTGCACCCTGGAGAAGAAGGCAGCCTGTCTCTGGGTATTCACACTCAGCATGGCACCCTGGGATCTCCCATCAACCCATCTGCAAAACCTCCACATCTTGCCATGAACTTCCCTCTCTCCAGCCAACTGGGGTCCTTGGAAACACCTTGCCATCATGAATCCCATCCACATCACCCTCAGGACAAAAGTACAGTGAGGAAAGAGCCCAGGTTCTCATGCCCACTTCCCACATACCCTACTCTCTCTCATCCTCCTGGGGGACCATGATGGAAAGGTAAGCAAACACTACCCACAGCCTATTTCTACCCTTGTCCAGGGTTGCCACACACTCTGCTCCTGCAGATGGTTTCCATGGGTTCCAGGGCACCAAGTAACCCTCAACCCCTGGCCTATAACCTTGACCTTCTGCCTGGGCACCTGCTCATATGCTCCGCTGCTCTGTGCTGTTCAGGACTTTTCCAAGTCTTGGATAGGTCTGCACCAGACACCATTCTAAACAGCTCCTTGTACCACAAAAAAGACCCAACCTGTCCTGATCTGCTCTTGAAGCTGTTCTTGCACAGCCTATCTACTATTCACTGCCCATGGCCCAAGTCCAGCACCAGGAAAGATGGGCTATCCACACCCAGCATCTCCAAACACCAGATGCAGAAGACAAATCACCCCTTGCGCACATACACGGAGAAGTCCACATGAGTTGGTCCCCAGTTCTCTGACTGCTGAGCCATGCCCTGGCAGGTTGTGAGCATCTAGAGGACCTACTAGCATCTGAGACCTGAGCCCATGAACTGCTGGACTTCTGAGGACCTGTATCCTGTTTCCACTAGCTGGTGGGAATCACACGAGAAAATCTCTCTGGTCTAAAACAGCATCCATCTCTTCTTCCTGCAACGTGAAGCCCTGGAACTCAGCAACCTTGGAGTGAAACATGCAGTGCACCATCAAACAGCATTGATCCTGGAGTAAAGAACAGAGGCTTTGAGCTATAAGTTTGGCTGGAACCTTGTTCACATCTCTCATATGAACCCTCAGTAGCCTACTGTACCTTTCTCTGTACCTCATGCATGAATAGTGATGAAGATAGTGAACACTCATTAGAATAGAATTTATTTACTGCTGATCACATTGATGAGATGCCATTGCAATCATTTGGCACCTGCCCTGTGCCAGGCACCCTTCTGACCATATCACACACTGCTCATTCTACTCCTTGGGACATATTCATCTCACCCTGAGAACCCACTGGGGACCTAGATGTGGGACACAACCCCAGAAGCCCTCACTTGCCCTTAATGTCCATTATTCCCATTTATGGGCTCTGTCATCCTGCTAGGCTCAGGAGGCAGACAGCAAGAAATGGCCAGGTACCCACTGCTGACATGGCCTCAACATCCCAGCACTGAGGGGTGATATTTGGGGCCCAGCTCACAGCCAGCAATAAATGCTGATGCCATGCTGCTGATGGTGTTCTGGCTTTGACCTCCTGCTTCAACTACCAGTCCCTCTAGGTCTCTGGAGTACAACAACCCCTCAGTTTGCCCAATGGAACCAGCAAAGGAGCTTGGTGTATGCCACCCCACCAGGGTCAGCTTTGCATCATTTAGGCCAGGGTGCCCTGCACGCAAACACAGCAAAGTGCCTGAAGTGAGCACACATCAAGACAACTAGCATCCCACTCCTGCAAGTAACCAAACAAAGAGCTCCCAATGTTCGTCCACATGGCAACCTGATGTCTTCCAGTGGGAATATCTCCCTTCAAAAATGGAAGCCCCCAAAAAGCTTCACCTGACCCAATTTTACTTCCATCACCAATGGGTCCTAAGATCCTATCCACCCAGCTGCATCAAGATAACCAGGACATCAGTGGACAGTTTGAGGGGCTGATTCCAATTTGGGGACTCAGGGCTCACCTCCATAGTGGAGTACCAGAAGCACCATCTCCATTCTTCTTCCATAGAAAGACATGATTATATCTGGACCTGTCTCCACAGCCTACCTCAGACCACACTCATGGAGAAGCTCTGCCCAGAAGAAAGGTCAAAGTCTCTCCTTAGGTTGACTGTTGCTCACAGAGTGGAGTAGCCCAGTATAGAACTCACATTAGAAAATAAGTCCATGATTTATTTGATACATCAAAAGCACATCAACAAAAACTGACAAATGTGTTCATATCTAATTAAAATCCTCTGAACATCCAAGAAAATAATCAATAGAGTGAAGAGACAACCTCAAAAGGAGGGAAGATATTTATAAACTATTCATTATGCCCAGAATCTCCAAGGAATTCAAACATTTCCATAGGAAAAACAACAAACAAAGAAACAAAAGCACACTAAACAATGGACCAAAGTTCTAAGTAGACATTTTTCAAAAGAAGACACATGAGTTATGCCACTGCAGGGTCCTGGTGGGAGGCCATGCAGATGCCAACCTATGGGATCTGGTCAGGATGACCTGCAACCTGCCCTGGCCCAAGTCACTCTGACACACACAAACTGTGAATATTAAAGATTCCAGAGGAGTCTGGGCCCCCCAAAAGAAAAATAAAACAAAAAACCAAAACAAATTCTGAGAACAGAACAGAAGACATGTGCTGGGGTTGTGGCTCAGTGGTAGAACACAAGCCTAGCATGCATGAGGACCTGGGTTTGAGACTCAGTACCACATTAAAAAAATAAAATAAAGGAACAGAAGGCTGGGAGCATGGTCAACACCCTTGGGGAGAAGTCTGCAATGACCTTATGGGCAAAGAAGCCAGCAGCAATCTAAGAGGAAAAGGCTTATGCTGGGATGGCAGAGCCAGACTCTCTTTGACCTGGAGGCCCTGCAACAGTTCTACAGGAAAAGACCCAGCAGACCAGGGAACAGGGCAGCCTTAAGGAGCTGTCCACTGCTCTTCAGGATAAAAGGCAATGGAGAAAGTTGGAGCTGGACCAAACAGATCCTGGTGGGACAGAGAAGGCAGCAAAGACAGAGGAGGTAGCCAGGCTTCACTGGGGGTGGCCTACATGGCACCATGGGAGCTGGAGGCCATCTTTAATAAGGTTGAGGTGTGTGAGGCAGCACCTGCCAGCAAGGCCCACTGCAAGAAAGAGAAGCAGCAGAAAATGAAGGGAAAGTCATGCCAGTGACTCTCCAGAACTGCCTGCAGGTGCTGTAATGCCAGCAGTCACAGCAAGGCCCACTGGAAGAGCTGCATGGGGAGCAGGATGCAGGGCAGGTCCAGGATCTGGAGACTAAGATGAAATGGACCACCAGGTTGAGCAAGGTGGACTGTGTGTTGATCTGCATCAATGCATGCCTGCAGCTAGAGGCCCTGAAAGACAAGGGGAAGCCCTGGGTGCAGCCACAACAGTGGGAGAAGCACTAGCCCACATGGTGGAGAAAACAGCTGACTCAGTACAAGCAGAACCAGAACCTGCTCAAGAACAAGGCAGCTGAGGTAGAGAGGCTCCTGCACAAGGTCTGGAGGAAGTGGAGTGGACAGTCTTGCCTGAGAAGCTACACACTGCACCTAGGTCCCTCATCAGTTCCCCTGCAGGACAGCTCCTCATCCTTGCTGGTGTTTCTGAAAGGCTTGAGGTTCCGCCAGTGATGAGTGATGCTGGGCACATCCCCAAGGAAGCTGGTCACAGTTCTAGCCTCCCCAGAGCTCTCCATGAATGCATACCATGTACCCAAGAGAATATTGTTTCAGTGGGGTCACTGAAGAGGCCACACCCTCAGAAACTGGGGAGGAGTGAACCAGATGGGCATCCGGGTACCAAGAGAGTTTCCCTGTTCTGCAGGGTCAACATACATAGACTGGAATGGAAGGGGTAGGGATTGTGACGTGAGGCAAACTCATATACACTCCTGCTTCCCCTGGATTCCCAGGGGCCACAAAAGGAAAGAAAAGGGCTCTGGACAACTGCCGCTCATCAGTCCAAAACTCAGCAGGAAGGGATTCAGTCCAAAGGATCTGATTGGCTCCCCCAACTGGGGAGAACCAAGCCAGGCAGTAATGACTCCTCTGGGGTGGAACAGAAGGCCTCCTGGTGTTCACTGCCTCCACCCGTTTTTAACTCTTTTTCTCCTGTTCCCCAGAATTCCCTGAACAATGTCCTCAGAGCTCAAGCCCAAAAGAGAGAAAGAGAGCTGCACATCCCCAGGCCCATGGGTATGACTCAGTTTGCAGAACTAAGGAAGCACTGGTGGGCTGGAGGCTGTGGTACAGTGATAAGTGTGACTTGGCACCCACCTGGATACTCTTGTCAGGCCCATGGGAGTGACTCAGGGTGCAAGGCCATCTCTGGGCAGTTGCTGGATCAAGGGCGGATGTGAGGGAGATTTAGAACTGCATGTGCAGCCAGGGAAGGATGGTGAAGTAGGAAGGCAGGGGCAGGTTCAGGTCCAGATAGCAAGAGTAAGATGGTTCGCCAAGAAGGTCAACTGCCTAGCTGACAGAAGTGCTTGTGGACATGAAGTGGGAATCCAACAGAAAGACCAACAAAGATACATGGTGTTATGGTTGGATGTGAGGTGTCCCCCAAAATGCTCACATGTGAGACAATGCAGGAAGTGTCAGAGGAGAAATTATTGGGTTGTGAGAGTCTTAACCCAACCAGTGAATTCATTCCTGATGGGATGTGGTAAGGCGTGGCTGGATCAGGTGGGAGTCGGGGCATGGCTATGGGGTATATATTTTGTATTTGGAGAGTAGAGTCTCTATCTGCTTCCTGATGATGCAAGCTGCTTCCTTCTGCCACACTCTTCCAACATGATGTTCAGCCTCACCTTGGTCCCCAAGGAATGGAGCTGGCCTTCTATGAAGTCATGAGCTCTCAGATAAGCCTTTCCTCCTCTATAATTGTGCTGGTCACATTATTAAGTCATAGCATTGAACAAGCTGACTACAACATATGGGCTTGGACGTATCAGTGAGTGATAGATGGGGAGTGTGGAGGGGGAGGTGATAGAAAAAGGAAGAAGCCTCTGAAGAGAACAAGTCAGTAATTTTTCTGTTGACTACCCTGTTCTGGGCAGGAGTCTGTTACTTTGTAATCTTTACTTTGCAATAAACATACTAATTGTTTGTTACATTTGTACCCTGTTCTTCATTTCTCTGCTAAGTGTATCCTCTGTACCAAAGGCAAGAAGATCCCTTGAGCCCTGGAGTTTCAGGCCAGAATAAATAACACAACACTCCCACCCCCACCCCAACCTAAAGACAGGAGTTGAATGCAGGCTTTGGAGGCCACAGTCAAGGGAATCAAATGTGCAGGGCCTCTGGGAAGTGTTTTCACATGGGCTCAGAGACAGGATGGGTGGGTCAAAGGAAATGTTTATAATCAGTAACCTCTGGCCCAGGGATATTTCATATGTTGAGTAAACAGCAACCAAAAAATGTAACAGATTTTATATCAATGACGTAAAATAATAAAATGTGTTGAGCTCATTCCAGATTAATAATGTGGGCACTTGGATGGTTTAGCTTCTAAATTGGTTGGTAGTTAATGCAACCAATTGTCTGGTGACGGCTACCTAGGAAACTTTTCCTTCTGAGTGAGCAATTTACAGATAATATTTCCCCACTAGTTATTCACTATGTCAGGGTGACTCCACCAATAGGCTGAGTCAGTGATTGACCTGACGTACCTCACCCCAACTATGTCTTTCTGTTTTCTCTTTCCATCCCTTGAAAAGAAGCCTAAAGATAGAAGACCTGTAAAATGTTTTCTTATGAAAAGTAAATGAAGGAAATAGAATGCAAACATCCACTCATGAAATTATATTTCCCAGGGGGATTCAAGGTATAAAACTATGTAACCTATGTAACTTATCTCTGCATATCTAACTTATTTTTGGTAGAGATTTTCTCATAGTAAAGAAAAGATAAGATGGCACTTTGACTATCAATGTGATCCTTCCACATTTCAGTTGGGACACTGGTGCTACACGTAGTATAGAAATAGAATGCTCAACAGGGATTGTCAGTTACCTCATACAGGAGACTGAGAACTAGTGTGCAAAGGGAAACTAACAAAATTTTACAAGGGTATGCTCCCTGTGCCAAAGGTTCACCCATTGGATAGGAATCTACTGAGCCAGTGCTGGCACATATAAACACTGCTTCCTGCTTCCATTCTTGGTGTATCATGTCTCTCCCAAATATCCTACAAAAATTTCACTTGAGTCACTACCTCTCACTGTCCTAACACACCATTCCTTAGAATTCCAAATCACAGCAACCCAATCACTAACCTAAGTATAACAGGTTTCCAGAAGTCAGTCCTTGACACCATGGTGTATTAATGATTTCTTCAACAGATACAGGGACTGCATTCAGATCCTTCCTGAGTGCACAGTGCTTGTTTCTCTCTTCCCATGGGTTTTGCATGAGCCTTGCATACATTTCTTGCCCAACAGACTTGGAATCCCTTTTAGCATCATCTCCAGGCACCCAAGACTCACAGATTCCAAGACACTGCATCATACATTTTTGGACAGTGAGGGTGGAATGATGCAGCCCTCACAGGACAGTCCTCAGGTCTGGGCAGAGGCATCCTCTTGCCAGGGCCTGCAGGAAAGGAACAGGGATAGTGAAGCATGGCAAAGGTAGGGGGTTTGACTAGGTCAAGCTTCCTCCTTCCTGAGGCCCCATTCAGGCCCCACATCTCTAGCTCCATGTGGACTGGTCACAGCTTGAATTCTTTGCAGTGATCCCAACGTACTTTATATGCACTGCATGTCTGGCATGACTTCCCAGGTCTGACTGGTGCCCACATGTGGAAAGGATAGGCAACATGGGAGGATCCAGGCAGATCCTTGTGTTGGGTGTGGGGAGCAGGCCTGGTAGGAACCTTGGAAGGGCACCAGTGGTGCAGAAAGTAGAACCTTCCTAAGTAAACATGTTTGGCTGTAGTGGAGAACTGCAACAAGAGAGCTAGGGGCACTTTACAGTGTGTGCTGCAGTCAGGGAGCCCAGCAACCCACTGGCCTCTGGTCTCCTTTCACCCAACACTCCCTCAGTGCGTGGTCTAAGAAACCTTTTCTTTCCAAATTTAAGGGTCTCATCCAACCTGCACCCAACTCTGTCCTCCCACATAGCTGCTAGTACTGTGCAGGAGGAATATGTTTTCCTGAGAGGTCTCTGTCCTGCTCTCTGGAAGCTCTGGAGCCCTTTTAGTTGAGGGGCAGACGAGTCATGCTGTGGATCAAAGGGCACTTGGTATCCAGCATGGGAGAATCTGAGCAATACAGATCCACAGCCAAGGATCACAGGCAGGCTGAGGTCCCTGCATCTGGAACGGCATGTCCACAACCTCACTTTCAGGAAAGTGTTCTGTGGAATTGAGTTAGGTAGCAGTGAGTAAGATGTTCTGTCTGAAAATCCAACAGCAACAAGTTGCCCCAGTCCCCAGGTGGGGAGCTCCTTCTTTTAAGGCTCTGCAGTGAAAGCATTGGTCCAGAAAACATGTCTATCATTCTAGGGGGACTGGTGTTGGCAGAACCTGTGCCTGCTGTGAAAAGGATGTATACATGTGAAGTCAGGTGGACCCCATCTGGAAGCCCAGGACATCTGGTGAACCAGAGTTCACACCAGGAGTGAGGGGAAAAGTTCTCGGCACCTTGAGGAGAGGGATAAGGAGAAATATGAAGTCCAGGGTGTGCCTGTGGATGATTGAAGGGGAGAGGGTAGACTCAACCCAGGTAGATGGTTGCAGACAGCACTTAGCTCAGAGCTTTGCACAGAGGCCCTAAGGATGTAACCAATGAGGTAGGTGTTCACAAAGAAAATCTATGTGGTTGCAATGAACATCTCTCTCAGGTAAGATCTTCCTGTCCTACTGTGCAGGTGTTCCTGGCCTCAGGTATACCTGCATCACAAACTTGGTCTGAAGGTGGATAGACAGGAAGTATCAGCTCTGTGTTAGGAAGGATTAAGCATTTCCTGGTGCTGATGAGGAAGCACAAGGGCTGCTTCCAACCACCTGAAGAGCTGGTGATCCTAGCAGGCTGGCTGTGCCATGGCATGAAGGATGGCCTTGCTCAGGGACAACCATTGGTTGCTGCTCTTCTGGACAGCGAGCTCTGCCTGCACTTCCTCAACAATGTGGATGTGTCCTTGATTTGTGCTCTGTCATGGTCTGACTGGAAAAACTGCAGGCTGCCCACTGGTTTCTGGAGGTAAGCCTGGGTGGGGAACAGCATGCAGGGAAAGGTGTTGAAGCAGCTGGACGTGAGCTCAGTCAGGGTGACCTTCTGTCCTTGGATCAATGTCTTGGCTTGGAAATCGGAGGCAAAACTCCCCTATGATCAAGTCCAAGTTCCATGTGAACATGTGTGACCCTATGCCAAATAACACACAAAACTATTTGGTAAGTCATGGTACACCTGTGAAGCCCTGATGTCCTGGTCAGCAAGGTGATCATTTAGTCCCAGAATTTGAAGTTTCCAGCAGATCTGACCACTAGAAATGTCTCTGCGGTCATCTGGTGGCACCTTGAATCTCAGTGTATTTGGCATCAGAACCTGACCTGATTGACAGAGACACTGCAATTTTTATTTGTACATCTAGTGTGACATTTGTGCTTCATTCTCCTAAACAGTGGTGTGTTTGGGCAGAGTATGGCTGGATGGTGCTGGGCAGGTGCCAAGAATTGAATAGTCTGCCCTGAAAGATTTGAATGAAGGATTTGGAACCTTCCTTCCCCCTTCACCCTATGGTACACTCTGTGTATCATTTATTGTGAGTTTACATTCAAATTACTCAGTGCCCTTTAGTTATTTCATTTCTCCTACTACCCCGACCCCAGAGCTGGCCACTCAGGCTACCCCACTGCCAAGGGATTCCTAAAGTGCAGGTATACAACTGGAAGGACCACCAGGCCTGTCTCTGGGCCTGCCCATATTCCAGTCCAAACTTTGGACTCCTGTTTTCTTACAGGGCATGTGACCACATCCTCATCCCAGACCCCCTGACATATTTCTTTTTAGGACGTGTGTCTTGCTCCTTCTGCCAGTGGCTGGAGCCCTCCTTAACTAACATTGGTGAGATGAGCCCCAGAGACATTTAGAACCTCATTTAGGATGGCTCACAGGAATGTCTGATGATGTAATGTGAGGCTGAGACCTGAGGGAATGTGACCACCAAACCTATCACAAGTGACAGCCTGTCCTCTGCAGGGCCTTCTCACAAAGTCAAGGCCTATATCTGTACCAGGGCAGGCAGAAGTGTCCTGAGCTGCCAAGAGGCCACAGGTCACAGTCTCAGTGAGCAGGGCACATAATTCCCAGTGCCTTCTCCCTCTCCTGTGGACATCGCACCAGAGGTAGTAGTGTGGATGGTCATGGTTGAGTAAATGGAGGGACTACAAATGGGACTAGGAGGACCAGCTGAGGGGTCCTTTGTTGGTGGCCATATCTTACTCAGAATGTGAGTGAGTTGTCACTGAACCCCTTCATCCCACTCAGCTCAGAACATACCTCACACCTGAGGTCCTGGTTCTTTTGGGTGGGAGATGGTGGTCCTTCACTTAAGGTGTGGGCCAAACACTGGCCCCATGGGTTAGAACACTGTCACCTTTAGAGTGTGATCATCTTTTCTGTGCACCCAAAGATGGGTTGTTAGGCCTCTCCATGCCTATCTTCTTCACCTGTGCAGCTGAGAACCATGCTCTGATGGGATGGTCGAAAAGTGTCCAGGTAGGTTTTGGGGTTTGACACCTTGGCAGTTAAGGTGAGGTGCACAAAAATGCTTGAGAACTGCCTCCATGTCAGCACCATACCTCGGAGCCTGGTGGGCACAGTAGCCCCTGCCCTGCTTCAACACACTGTGTATTTGCTGTTCATTGTGTCCAAACCCAGGCCTGCTCCTTCCCACATTCATCATTGTTTCCCCAAGGTTGGTTTATGGGTGTGGCAGCCCATGTTGATGAGGGCTGCCAGGTCTCAGCATGTTCTTCTATAGTTACCAGTTGTCAGGAGAAAGGAAGGAGCTGGTACAAGCTCTGGAATGACATCCACTACCACACGGCTGTCAGGAGGTGCTTATCAGCCTGCAGAGCTTCTGCTGCAGGGAGAGGTAGTGCAGGCATGTGGCTGTGCTGGTTTCACTGGGGGACATAAAGGATTGGATGTACCACGAGGGTCCCAGAGAGGCTGGCAGTGGTATCCAAACGTCACGGCCACAATACCATCAGCAGTATGGCATCAGCATTTCTTGCTGACTGTGAGCCAGGCCCGGAAAGGCACTCCCACACCTCTTCAGTTCTGGTTTGGTGGCTGAGGCCATGCCAGCTGTGGGCACCACGGCCATCTCCTCCCATCTGCCTCCTGAGGGTGGCAGGATGACAGACCCCATGGATCAGGAGCGTAGACATGTGGGTCAAGTCAGGGCTGCTGGGACTGTGTCCCAGATTCAGTCAATATGGTGCTTCTCAGGGCCATAGGAATGAATGTGCAGCAAGGAGTAGAATGAGTAGTGTGTGATGTCAGGACACCTGGCAAAGGGCAGGTGCCAAATAATTGCAATGCCATCTTTTCCATGTGATCAGCTGTAAATGAATTCCATTCTATTGAGTGTTCACTACCTTCATCACCATTCACACATGAGACACAGGAAAGTGTAATTGGCTGCTGACACTTCACATGAGAGATATGCACAAGGTTCCAGCCAGAGTTAGAGCACAGAGCCTCTGTTCTTCATCTCAGGGTCAGTGCTGCTTGGGGGTGCACTGCATGTCTTACTCCAAGGTTGCTGATTCCCAGGGAATCATGTTGCAGGAAGAATAGACAGATGCTGTTTTGGATCAGAGAGATTTTCTTGTGTAATTCCCATCAGCTAGTGGATGCAGGAGACAGGTCTTCAGAAGTCCAGCAGTTCATGATCTCAGGTCTCAGATGCTAGTAGGTCCTCTAGATACTCACTGCATGCCAGGACATAACTCAGCAGTCAGAGACATGGGCACCAGCTCCTGTGGACTTCTCTGTGTGTTGGGGAGGTGACATTTGCCTTCTTTCTCTGGTGTTGGGAGATGCCGGCCTTGGACAGCCCATCATCCCTGGTGCTGGCCACAATCCATGGGGAGTGGCTGGTAGACAGGCTGTGCAAGAACATTTCAACAGAGGATCAGGACAGTTTAGGTCTTTGATGTGGGACAAGCAGTTTTTTAGAAGGGTAGCTAGTGTGGGTCTTTCCAAGTCTTGGAAGAGTCCTGAACAGGATGAAGCAGCTGAACAGGAGCAGGTGTCCAGGCAGAATATCAAAGTCAAAGGCCAGGAGATGAAGGTAACTTGGTGTCCTGGAGCACCTCAGAACCATCTGCAGGAGCAGAGCGTGTGACAACACTGGACAAGGATAGAAACATGCATTGGTTGGGTTTGCTCTCCCTTCCATCAGGGTCCCACAGGAGGAAGACAGTGGGAGAAAGTGGGCAGTGGACAGGAGAACCTGGGCTCTGTCCTCACTGTGCTGGTGAACCAGAGGATTGTTGAGGTGGGGATGCTTGGTGACAAGGTGTGTTCCAGGACTCCAGATGCCTGGGAAGAAGGAAGGTCATGGGCAGAGGTGGAGGTTTTGCAGACTGCTTGATGTAAGAGGCCATTGTGCCAGGAGCATGTTGATATGCTCTACAAGTTGCACAGGACTGCAAGGGTCACACAGGATCACCAGTGAACTTGGACTTGAACATAGGGGAGTTTTGCTTCCTATTTCCAAGTCAGTTAATGTTGATCCAGGGACAGTAGGTCACCCTGACTGAGCTCAAATCCTGCTGGGGATGGTGGAGGCTGCCTCCACACTTCTCTCTGCATGCTGATCCCCACCCAGGCTTACCTCCAGAAACCAGTGGGCAGCCTGAAGTTTTTCCTGTTGGACCAGGACACAGCACAAATCAAGGACACATCCACATTGTTGAGGAAGTGCAGGCAGAGCTCGCTGTCCAGAAGAGCAGCAACCAATGGTTGTCCCTGAGCAAGGCCATCCTTCATGCCATGGCACAGCCAGCCTGCCAGGGTCAACAGCTCTGCAGGAGGTTGGAAACAGCCCTTCTGCTTCCTCATCAGCACCAGGAAATGCTTAATCCTTCCTAACACAGAGCTGATACTTCCTGTCTATCCACCTTCAGACCAAGTTTGTGATGTAGGTGTACCTGAGGCCAGGAACACCTGCAGAGTAGGACAGTAAGATCTTACCTGAGAGAGGAGATGTTCATCACAACCACATAGATTTTCTTTGTGAACACCTACCTCATTGGTTACATCCTTAGGGCCTCTGTGCAAAGCTCTGAGCTAAGTGCTGTCTGCAACCATCTACCTGGGTTGAGTCTACCCTCTCCCCTGCACTCATCCACAGGCACATCCTGGTCTTCACATTTCTCCTTATCCCTCGCCTCAAGGTGATGAGAACTTTCCCCTCATTCTGGGTGTGACCTCTGTTTCACCAGATGTCCTGGGCTTCCAGACGGGGTCCACCTGACTTCACATGTATACATGTGAAGCTTCTGCCAATACCAGCCCCCCCTAGAATGATAGACATGTTTTCTGAATCATTGCTCTTACTGCAGAGCACCCTTTCTAAAGAAGGAGCTCCCCACTTGGGTCCTGGGGCAATTTGCTGCTGTTGGATTTTCAGACAGAACATCTTACTGCTACCTAAATTCCACAGAACACTCTCCTGAAAGTGAGGTTGTGGACATGCCGTTCCAGATGCAGGGACCTCAGCCTGCCTGTGATCCTTGGCTGTGGATCTGTATTGCTCAGATTCTCCCATGCTGGATACCAAGTGCCCTTTGATCCACAGCATGACTCGTCTGCCCCTCAACTAAAAGGGCTCCAGAGCTTCCAGAGAGCAGGACAGAGACCTCTCAGGAAAACATATTCCTCCTGCACAGTACCAGCAGCTATGTGGGAGGACAGGGTTGGGATGAGACCCTTAAATTTGGAAAGAAAAGGTTTCTTAGACCACGCACTGAGGGAGTGTTGGGTGAAAGGAGACCAGAGGCCAGTGGGTTGCTGGGCTCCCTGACTGCAGCACACACTGTAAAGTGCCCTTACCTCTCTTGTTGCAGTTCTCCAAGCTGCAGCTCAATATCTGTGCTCAGAAATGTTCTACTTTCTACATCACTGGTGCCCTTCCAAGGTTTCTGGCAAGTCTTCTCCCCACACCCAACCCAAGGATCTGCCTGGATCCTCCCATGTTGCCTATCCTTTCCACATGTGGGACAAGCCAGGCCTGGGAAGAGGTGCCAGACATGCAGAGCATGAATAGCAAGTTGTGAATACTGCAAAGAATACAAGCTTTGGCCAGTCCACATGGGGCTGAAGATGTGGGGCCTGAATGGGGCCTCAGGAAGGAGGAAGCTTCACCTGGTCAACACCCCTACCTTTGCCATGGTTCACTAGCCATGTTCCTTTCCTGCAGGCCCTGGCAAGAGGATGCCTCTGCCCAGACCTGAGGACTGTCCTGTGATGGCTGCATCATTCCACCCTCACTGTCCAAAAATGTATGATGCAGTGTCTTGGAATCTGTGAGACTTGGGTGCCTGGAGATGATGCTAAAAGGGATTCCACGTCTGTTGGGCAAGAAATGTATGCAAGGCTCATGCAAAACCCATGGGAAGAGAGAAACAAGCACTGTGCACTCAGGAAGGATCTGAATGCAGTCCCTGTGTCTGTTGAAGAAATCATTAATACACCATGGTGTCAAGGACTGACTTCTGGAAACCTATTATACTTAGGTTAGGGTTTGGGTTGCTGTAATTCAGAATTCAAATAAAAGGTGTGTTGCAGGACAGTGATGGGGAGTGGCCAAAGTGAAATTGTTTTAGGATATTTGAAGAGAAATGAGACACCAGGTATGGCAGCAGGAACCAGTGTTTTTATGTCCCAGCACTCCATCAGTGGATTCTTATCCAGAGGGTGAAACTTTGGCACAGGGAGCATACCCTTGTAAAATTTTGTTAGTTTCCCTTTGCACACTAGTTCTCAGTCTCCTGTATGAGGTAACTGACAATCCCTGTTGAGCATTCTATTTCTATACTACGTGTAGCACCAGTGTCCCAACTGAAATGTGGAAGGATCACATTGATAGTCAAAGTGCCATCTTATCTTTTCTTTACTATGAGAAAATCTCTACCGAAAATAAGTTAGATATGCAGAGATAAGTTACATAGGTTACATAGTTTTATACCTTGAATCCCCCTGGGAAATATAATTTCATGAGTGGATGTTTGCATTCTATTTCCTTCATTAACTTTTCATAAGAAAACATTTTACAGGTCTTTATATTTAGGCTTCTTTTCAAAGGATGGAAAGAGAAAACAGAAAGACATATTTGGAGTGAGGTACGTCAGGTTAATCACTGACCCAGCCTATTGGTGGAGTCACTCTGACATAGTGAATAACTAGTGGGGAATCATTATCTGTAAATTGCTCACTCAGAAGGAAAACTTTCCTGGGTAGCCGTCACCAGAAAATTGGTTGCATTAACTACCAACCAATTTAGAAGCTAAACCATCCAAGTGCCCACATTATTAATCTGGAATGAGCTCAACACATTTTATTATTTTACATCATTGATATAAAATCTGTTACTTTTTTGGTTGCCATTTACTCAACATATAAAATATCTCTAGGCCAGTGGTAACCTATTAAAAACTTTATATTTGACCCGCCCATCCTGTCTCTGAGCCCATGTAAAAACACTTCCCAGAGGCCCTGCACATTTGACTTCCCTTGACTGTGGCCTCCAAAGCCTGCATTCAACTCCAATTATTAGGTGGTGGTGGGGGTGGGGGTGTTGTGTTATTTATTCTGGCCCCAAACTCCAGGGCTCAAGGGATCTTCCTGCCTTTGGTACTGAGGGTACACTCAGCAGAGAAATGAAGAACAGGATACAAATGTAACAAACAAGCAGCATTTTTATTGCAAAGCAAAGATTCCAAAGTAACAGGACTCCTGCCCAGAACAGGGATAGTCAACAGAAAAATTACTGACTTGTTCTCTTCATAGGCTTCTTCCTCTTTCTATCACCTCCCCCTCCACACTCCCCATATTATCACTCACTGATACCACCAAGCCCAAATGTTCTAGTCAGCTTGTTCTCTGCTGTGACTAAATAATCTGATCAGCACAATTATAGAGGAGGAAATGCTTATCTGAGAGCTCATGACTTCATAGAAGGCCAGCTCCATTCCTTGGGGACCAAGGTGAGGCTGAACATCATGTTGGAAGAGTGTGGCAGAAGGAAGCAGCTTGCATCATCAGGAAGCAGATAGAGACTCTACTCTCCAAATACAAAATATATACCCCATAGCCATGCCCCGACTCCCACCTGATCCAGCCACGCCTTACCATATCCCATCAGGAATGAATTCACTGGTTGGGTTAAGACTCTCACAACCCAATAATTTCTCCTCTGAAACTTCCTGCATTGTCTCACATGTGAGCATTTGGGGGACACCTCACATCCAACCATAACACCATGTATCTTTGTTGGTCTTTCTGTTGGATTCCCACTTCATGTCCACAAGCACTTCTGTCAGCTAGGCAGTTGACCATCTTGGCGAACCATCTTACTCTTGCTCTCTAAACATGAACCTGCCCCTGCCTTCCTACTTCACCATCCTGCCCTGGCTGCACATGCAGTTCTAAATCTCCCTCACGTCCGCACTTTATCCAGCAACTGCCCAGAGATGGTCTTGCCCCCTGAGTCACTCCCATGGGCCTGGCAAGGAGCATCCAGGTGGGTGCCAAGTCACACTTCTCACTGCACCACAGCCTCCAGCTCACAAGTGCCTCATTAGTCCTGCCAACTGCATCATACCCATGGGCCTGGGGATGTGCAGCTCTGTTTCTCTCTTTCGGGCTTGAGCTCTGAGGATATTGAGGAATTCTGGGAAACAGGAGAAAAAGACTTAAAAAGGGTGGAGGTAGGGAACACCAGGAACCCTGTTCTTCCACCACAGAGGAGCCATTCCTGCCTGGCTTGGCTTCTTCTCAGTTGTGGGAGCCAATCAGATCCTTTGGTCTGAATCCTTCTGCTGAGTTTTGGACTCATGAGGCAGTTGGTGAGGGCCCTTTTTTTTTCTGCCTGTGGTGCCTGGGAACCCAGGAGAAGCAGGAGTGTCTATGAGCGTGCCTCATGCCACAATCCCTACCCCTTCCACTCCAGTCTATGTATGTTGACCCTGCAGACCAGGAAAGCTCTCCTGGTACCCAGATGCCCATCAGGTTCACCCCTTCCCAGTGTCTGATGGTGTGGCCTGTTCAGTGACCCCACTGAAACAATATTCTCTTGGGTACATGGTATGCACTCATGGAGAGCTCTGGGGAGGCTAGGACTGTGTCCAGCTTCCTTGGGGATGTGCCCAGCATCACACATCACTGGGGAAACCTCAAGCCTTTCAGAAACACCAGCCAGGATGAGGAGCTGTCCTGCAGGGGAGCTGATGAGGGACTTAGGTGCAGCGTGTAGCTTCTCAGGCAAGACTGTCCACTCCACTTCCTCCAGTCCTTGTGCAGGAACCACTCTGCCTCAGCTGCCTTGTTCTTGAGCAGGTTCTGGTTCTGCTAGTACTGAGTCTGCTGTTTTCTCCACCATGTGGGCTAGCAGTTCTCCCACTGTTGTGGCTGCACCCAGGGCTTCCCCTTGTCTTTCAGGGCCTCTAGCTGCAGGCATGCATTGATGCAGATCAACACACAGTCCACCTTGCTCAACCTGGTGGTCCATTTCATCTTGGTCTCCAGATCATGGACCCGCCCTGCGTTCTGCTCCCCATTCACTTCATAGCTCTTCTAGTGGGCCTTGCTGTGACTGCTGGCATTACAGCACCTGCAGGCAGTTCTGGAGAGTCACTGGCATGACTTTCCCTTTTTTCTGCACTGGTCCTTGCTGGCAGGTCTCCACCTTAACAAAGATGGCCACCAACTCCCATTTCTCCATGTAGGCCACCTCCAGGGCAACCTGGATACCTCCTTTATCTTTGTTTCCTTCTTCTTTGTTGTCCCATCAGGACCCCTTTGGTCCAGCTCCTGCTTTCTCCATTGCCTTTGACCCCAAGTCAGTGCAGAATCCCTAGTCAGCAGAAATGAATGTGCTGAGGTGGAATGGTGCACAAGCTCCATGAGTCACCTGATCAGCAGATCCAGTAATCCTGGTCGGTGGTGTTCCCTGCAGCAGCTTCACCCACAGAGTCTCATGGAGAAGAATCGTGCTGTAAGGGCTGAGTCAGGTGCTAGCAGATGAGGGTTCACCACAAATGCACAGGCTGTGTGTTAGCAGTCTGACTGGTGAACTGAGGACTGTGAAATACAGCTTAGCAAATTCTCAGCTTTGTGCCTGTCAATGGAGCCACGGCTGAGCTGGCAGCTGAGTTGTTTACCTGCACTGTAAATTCTGACCTGAGTTGAAAGCTTCTGGACATGCAGCAAGGACCCAGGCCCACACTGCACCCACATACTTCTCCTTATCAGCTCTGAGATACTGACCTGGCATGGTGAAGTTGGAGTCACAGTCTGCAGTCAGGGCCGTCCCTACCCATTACGACTCTGGGTGGAGGTGACCCCGCCACCACCAGCATTTCACACTAGACTTACCCCTGATGATGGTGGATTCCTTGAAATCTGGAGGAGGCTCACACACCTCTCTTCCATTGCCTTCCTGCCTGGCCTTTGCAGGCTCCATAGTCACAGTGTGACCCATACAGTGGTGTCTAACTTCACTTGAATACAGATATATAAACACTTCTTATTTCATCTGATCATTGATGGCGGTTTCCTTCATTGTCCTCTTTTTAGCCATCTGAATGAGGCTGGTCCTGATGATAACAATAGGCCCATGAGTACACTTCCCTTTATTTTGTTGGCTACAGAGAAAGCAGGTGGGAATGCCCAGAATATCCCTAACCCCTGAAGTCCAGGGAACCCTCATTTTGACCCTCTACCTGCTCACCTGCAGCCCTTTCTTTACAGAAAGACCTCATCAGAGGAAGTGGGATCCAGCCTCCTGCTGTGGACCACAGCCTCAAGCCTGGTCACAAAGGTAAGTCGTGTCTTTACCTGTCCTTTCTTGGACAATATCCAGGCTCTTTGCTTTATTCGGTATCAGATCCTGGGCTCTGAGTAAAGATGTTGGACAAATCACTGGATCTCAGCCTTCTTTCTTATCTGGGAAATGGGGAAGCACCTAATCCTAGGTGGTGGAAGGAGAGCCCCAGGGCAGAAACTGGGGCACTGCAGGTGTTCGCTGCAGTCAGATCTGGCTCCTGCATGGGCCAAGAGGAAGGGTTCTGAGTCCCAGTTCTGTATTGCCTGGTTCTGTAGACCAAGACCCATGACAGGGCTCCAGGTGAGGAACAGTGACAGAAAGAGCCTTGGGGCTGGCTAACACAGACTAAATCCCAGTGTGTGGAACTCAAGCTGCAGGGCCTGTGTAGCCCCATCCTTCCACAGTGTCCTACCAGACTGCCCAGGAGTAGTGGGGAGTGTTACCAGTGATCAGCTCCACTTCAGGTGCAGTCTCTTGATTTATTTCATAAAATCTTAAGCCTGGGAAGAAAAACCTGTGGATAGAATATGTGTCCCATTCTGGATTCAGGACATGTGGTTACAATTTTTTTTTTTCTCTCAGGGACCAAGAGGAAGTTCTCATTCCGAGAACGTTCAATAAGCAGCAGCCCAGGGAACATTTTGCGGTTGCCTTGCCCTGCGTGGACACCCTGCAGCTGGCAGCTGACGGATTCCCAGGGCACGCCACTCCCCGCTCCCGGCTGATAGTTCTAACGATATGGTGCCGTCTCTACTTCTCTTCCAGGATTTCACCTTCCCACCAGCGAGAACTCATCTTCCCGCCAGCTCGAACTTGCACCCTATCAGGAGCCCAATAGAAGAACACAGTCAACCAGCCTGCGCCTTGTCATACCCCTCATTCCCTCAGCATATAAATACCTGTGTGAAAAATAAAAATTTGCAGCTTGATCAGAACTCCTGTCTTGCTGTCACTCCTTGTGTCTCTTGTCCCTTCATTCCTTTTCCCTTAGGTTTGCCGTTCCCGTTGATGTCCCACGGGTTGAGACAGTTGGCGCCCAACGTGGTTGACTGGAGCCTTTGCCTGAGAAGCAAACGCTGTCCTCCGGGGAAGCCTTTGCCAAGCGGGATTCGTGATCGCCTTGGCCAACGCCGCTGAGAGTCAGATCCAGGAGGAGAGTGAGGCCGGCACAAGGTGAGTGGCACACCATGGGACAAGCAGTTTCGTCACATGATTTGTTTCTGTTGGGTCTCAAGGAGGCCCTCAAGAATCGAGGAGCATGTGTTAAGAAAAAGTACTTAAAATTATTTTTTTCATACATAGAGGATTTGTGTCCTTGGTTTCCCCTCGAGGGTACCATTGACGGTAAACAGTGACTCAGAATAGGAGACTGCCTCAAAGATTATTACGAGACTTTTGGTCCTCAAAAGGTGCCAGTCACCACCTTTTCTTATTGAAATTTAATTAATGAGATTCTTAAAAGTTCGCCCTTTGACAGTGGTACTTTAAAACTTGTAAAAATTGGGGAGCAGGCGATGCAATCCACCTCTCACCCCCCCCTCGTCATGCCCTTCGGTTAGTATTCAAATGCCCCCTACTCAGCCTTCTCAGGACCCTGGGACCCTCCCAGACCCCACCTTACCAAAGGAGTCCCCTAAAAATCCCCCTAAGATTTATCCGGTTTTAAATTCCCATGATGAGTTGACCCCAGAGGATGAGGCTACCCTAGAGCAGGCAGCGGCTGGATACTATTCTCCAGAACTGCCACCTCTTAAAAATCCACCTCCCTCTTATATACCCCATGCCTTTTGTGCTCCGGCCCTTTAGGGACCTACTGCCCCCCCAGACATTTTTTCCCCGCTTCCCTTGCCTAATCTAACTCCTTTACGCGAGTCTCTCCAACATTGGCGGGAGCAAATCCAACTTTTAAAAGAACTAAAAGCCCTTGATGCCAAACTTTGCTCACTAGCCTTGGGCACGGAGTTAACACAAACTGGCCCAAGACCCTTTAATACTCGTAGGGTGAAGCCACGAGGTCAGCCCGTTCTTGTCTTTCCAGTTACTCGCAGTCAAGCAGATCAGCCCGCACAGACTGAGGCAGAGGGTCTAGAAGGAGGTCAGGAAAAGGAATCAGGGGACGAACAAGAGGTAGAACCAGAGAAAGAACAAGAGGAGGACCAGGAATCAGGGGATGAGGAGGAGCCCACCTCTGGACAGAGTGGAGCCCTTGGTTCTTATAAAAGACTGAGCCTCCGCTTTCTTGAAAGACTTAAAAAGGCTTGTGCTCAGTATGGCCCCACTGCACCTTATACACTGGCCTTGCTAGAAATCCATAGTACACAATGGCTTACCCCTAATGATTGGAAATTTTTGGCCTGAGCCAACTTCAGTGTGGGTGACTTCCTGTTATGGAATGCAGATTTTAAGGAATACTGTTGGGAAACTGCTCAAACAAATTCAACCAAGGCTTCCTCTAAATCCTGGACCTATGTTAAGCTAATGGGCAATGCGCCATTTGATACTAACCCTAAACAGGTGTGCTTCCCTACTGGGCTCCTAGCACAGGTTCAAACTGCTGGTTTGCATGCTTGGAGACGGCTCCCTCAAAATGGCTCGGCCACCACCTCCCTAGCAAGCATTCGTCAGGGTCCTGACGAGCCTTACAGTGACTTTGTTGCCTGGTTTAATCTAGCTGTGGAGAGCTTACTTGGACCAAGTGAAAATGAGAGCTCCTTTGTAAAATATCTTGCCTTTGAAAATGCCAACCCAATATGTCAAGATGTTCTTCGGCCCCATAAAGATAAAGGGGACTTTTCTGACTTCATTAGGCTGTGTGCCAGGGTGGGAATAGCCCATGCCACGGGTCTCACCATTGGCGCCGCCTTCACCAAGGCGCTTCACAACCCTGGCCCACGTACTTGCTTTACTTGCAAACAACCTGGCCATTTTACGCGAGAGTTCCCAACAGGGAGACTGCGTCAAAGACCCATATCTCTTCAAACAGGGGCTAAACCACCTCCGCTCACCCTTTGCCCTAAATATGGTAAAGGTTGCCACTGGGTCAAATCCAAGACAAATGCCCTTGGACAGCATATCCCCTCTCGCTTCTTGGGAAACTCCTCTCGGGGCCAGTCCCTGGCGCCGACTGCCCCAGAACAAACCCAGGGGCAATAAGGTTTGTTCCCTCTCAGACTCCCAACCCAATCCAGGCCCCCTGTCCTTCTCCACAATAACCTCCCTCCAATGCGCTACCCCAGGCAGCGCAGGATTGGACTTCTGTGCCTCCACCAATAGAGTATTAGACACTATGCAAGGACCCCAAATAATACCCACTGGGGTTGTAGGCCCCCTTCCACCTCATATGTGTGCTCTTATTCTTGGGAGAGCCTCTACTACCTTACAAGGTGTTCAGGTTTTTCCTGGCATCATTAATAATGATTACACTGGAGAAATTAAAATACTGGCCACAGCTATTAACGGAATGGCGGCCATCCCTGCAGGAACAAGAATTGCACAATTAATACTCCTTCCCCTCAATTCAGGAAACACTCCCACCGCCCAAAATTCACCACAAAACACAGCCTCCTTAGGTTCCTCTGATGTGTATTGGGTCCAACCTATCTCCCACAAAAGACCCATTCTTACCTTATTTATTGAAGGAAAGAAATTCCAGGGGATCTTAGATACTGGTGCGGACGCCACAGTTATTTCTCAAAAATATTGGCCATCAGGATGGCCCCTCACCTCATCGTTAACTGACCTAAAAGGAATAGGACAATCAAAAAATCCCCTAGTCAGCTCTAGGGCTCTCAATTGGACTGACAAGAAAGGAAACAAAGGAACTGTTACTCCCTTCGTTGTTCCTGACCTCCCTGTTAACTTATGGGGATGAGATATTTTGAGTCAAATGGAAGTTATTCTTGCTAGTCCCAACTCTATAGTTACTCATCAGATGCTTCGTATGGATTTTGTCCCTGGTACAGGCCTTGGGAGGCTAGGACAAGGATAGGTTGAGCCTGTACAGCCCATACAAAAACAGACAAATTTGGACTTGGGTATTCGGATTTTTAGTGTCGGTCCCTGACCCTCCTGTACCCCATGCAGACAAAATTATTTGGGAAACTCAAACTCCTGTGTGGGTGGATCAGTGGCCCCTTACCCAAGAAAAATTAGAGGCTGCCTCCATGTTAGTGCAGAGACAGTTGACAGCCGGCCATATGGAACCCTCAACCTTGCCGGGGTACCGCGGACCCCACCCTAGTCTGGCACTGAGCCGGGGTGGCCCAGTTTGCAACATCGAGGACCTCAGTCTGGGGCCCCTGGTTTGCAACAAACAGCTAACACTGCTGACTCATGCTCGGCTGCGTGCCCTCTTGTTGCCCTTATTGTATTACATTGTTATCATGCTCTCCCCACATGCTCAGTAACTCTGATTGGCTGCTGTATATGAGGTGATTCTTGTAACTGCCTAGAGACTGATCTCAGGCTGACTCTGATTGGCTTATGCTTGCTATATAACCCAGACACTTCCTCGAATAAAGAGCATTGTTTGTTGGGCATTGTTCGTCGTTCATTGTTCGTCGTTCGTTGGTCTTTGTCTTTTGGGCTTTTTTGTTCGTGTGAAAAGGAAGCGTACGCGTTATCATTGCCTCCGCCGGCGGAGGGCAGTGATAAGTGGTGCCGAAACCCGGGAAACTGAAAACTTTATAAAGAAAACCAGGTAAGATATTTTAAAATTTTTTAACAAGTTAAACCGGTTATAAAAAGGTCAAAAAATAAACAGGTGAAAGGCAGCCTTGAAAGGCAGCCTTGACGTTCGCGGTACGCGACTATCCAGAAGCAAAAGTAAACAGGTGAAAGGCAGCCTTGACGTTCGCGGTACTCGACTATCCGGACTAAGCGAAAGGCGGTTCATATTAAAGTGAAAGTAGCACGGGAAAGGCGGCTACCTGGACTAAGCGAAAGGCGGTCCACATTAAAGGTATTAAAGTGAAAGTAGCACGCGAAAGGCGGCTACCTGGACTAAGCGAAAGGCGGTCCACATTAAAGGTATTAAAGTGAAAGTAGCACGCGAAAGGCGGCTACACCCTGGAAAGGCGGTTCAGGGACTAGATAAGCACGTGGAACGGGGCTTACATTGTACAAGATGGGGTCTGAAATATCAAAAGTTCGTATGCAACAACCCTTACGGGAACTGCTTAAGGCCAATGGTACACCTTTAAAAATCAAAACTGTTAGCTTAGATACAATAGAGAAGGTAGCTCCTTGGTTTTTAGATGAAGGATTATTAAATATTCCACAGTGGGAACATCTTGGAGAGGATCTTCATAGGGCAGATCGACAAGATCCACTGCCTGTTGGAACTATGGCTATATGGTCTTTAGTGAGAGGGTGTCTAGACACAAATAAGGACAAATTTGTTGAGCCCCTTACAGAGGGAAGTCAAGTTTTGGAGGAAATAAAAGCATTAGAAAGGGCGTCAATAAGATCAGAGACAGACAAGGAAAATGAAACTGGATGTGAGGATAGTTCAGATGAAGAGGAGGATTTACTGTGTAGACTAAAGAAGAGATGGGGCAAACACACACCACACATGGTGACCCTGCACTCTCAGCTCTTAGAACCAGCCCAACCATCAGTGGCATGTCCTAGTAAGGAGTATAATATAGTAGCCCCAGTCCCCACAAATATTGGGAGATAGTTGTTTCACAATTTTCTGCGTCCAAACCTGAATTGATTACTAACCAGGAACGGCCGTATCATTTTTCCAGGACTTTTGTTCTTTTTTAATTATGTTTTTTTGAGCTCATGATTTTTTTTTTTGATTCAACTAGAGTTTTTGAACATCTGTTACTTTGCAATGGAGATTCACCTATAAAGTTTCAAGGCCTTTGATTTTGTGTTATATGTATGTTGTGCTGTCTGATGTCATGTTTTGTCTGTATCAAAACTGAGCGCTCCTAAAATTAAAATTTAAAAATGGATCCAGATACTTTTAATTCACTTGATTTAAAGGTTCAATTCAAATTGGGTAAACTAAGAAAAGTAAAATGTCTTTGAAAATAACTTGCAAGTCTCTAGGTGGTCAAGCTAATAAAATATTGATGTTAATAAAATGTCTAATATCAATTGTTTCTAGGACTTTTCTTCAACAGGAAAGAGACAACAAATACTGTTCAGGACACTTGTCTGATATCTTGGTTTTTGCAGAATAAGTGAATTAGAGTTAACATGTATGGTATTACTCAAATGTTTTTGTAGAGACATCTGATTAATTTACAAAGTTAAAATGCTAATTGTTAAATAACATCGAGTACTTTTAACTCTTTAAATTATATGGGGTAACATACTTAAACATTATTGGTGTTTTCATAGGTTGGAAAATGAAAAGGCTTACAATTACTTTGTATCCTCACTACTATAAAAACAAGGTTACTAAGAGTTATGTCCTAATGTGCAATCATATATACAAAGGGTCCCAAAAGTTTCAACTGTGTGTCAATTAGAGTACTATAATGTTTCTGGGTAAGAAAGTGCTTGTGTGATGCTAAGAAAGTCTATGTAAGTAAAGGGCAAGTTTCAACAAGTTTGCATGTAACTAAGATGGTTATATGTATGTGAAACATTTAAAGCTATTTAAGGTTTTTCCTAAGGTGAATTACTAATGTTCTAATATAAACCAAAGTTTAATCTATATGGTAAAATGACATGGTAAAATAACAAGGATTTCTTGGAAACACTAATTTACTCTTAACTTTGTGTCTGTTAAGTTTTATTCTTTAGAACAATTAGTCTTAAAAAATAGGGGTTTATAAGCAACTGTTAGAGTGTACTACGTTATAGAGTCTAAATTTTTCTTTACTGGAGCCAAGGCTCGGTTTGTGTGTTTCCACAAGATAAAACATCGCCTATCTGGGTTCCTGAGTGATAAGCCTTGTTGGGTACCACAGTGGCCCCTCACTAAGGAAAAACTAGAGGCTGCTCATGAATTAGTATGGGAGCAACTTAATGCGGGTCACCTACAACCCTCTACCTCTCCCTGGAATACTCCAATATTTGTCATTAAGAAAAAATCAGGAAAATGGAGGTTATTACATGATCTTCGGGCCATTAATAATCAAATGTATCCTATGGGACCTATCCAATGTGGGTTACCATTAGTCTCAGCTTTACCTAAACACTGGCCCACCATTATATTAGACTTAAAGGACTGTTTTTTCTCCGTTCCCCTCCATAAAAAGGATTGTTGGAGATTTGCTTTCACTCTGCCTGCTATAAATCATTCCCAACCTGATCAAAGATATGAATGGATAGTGTTGCCTCAGGGCATGGCCAATAGCCCTACAATGTGTCAAATATATGTAGATAAAGCTTTAAAAACCACTCGAAATAACTTTCGGGAATTGCTTATCTATCATTATATGGATGACATATTAATATGTCATAAAGATAGAGACATTCTAACACAGGCATTACAGTTCATGACTGAAAAATTAAGTTTTTGGGGATTAACCATAGCACCAGAAAAATTACAAACAGGAGAACTACAACATTATCTAGGAACAAAACTGTCTGCTACTACAGTCCAACCTTTAAAGCTTACTATCAGAACAGACCAATTAAAAACCCTAAATGATTATCAAAAATTATTAGGAGATGTCAATTGGATCAGACCTTACTTAAAATTATCTACAGGAGAGTTAAAACCTTTATTTGACATCCTTAAAGGTGACCCTGATTTAAATTCTAGTAGAAGTCTTACCCCTGAAGCAAAAAGGGCTATACAATTGGTTCAAGAACGGTTACAATCTTGTCAGATAGTTCGCTGTGATCCGTCACAGCCATTAATGTTGGTTATTTTTCCTGAGAGTCATAGCCCCTCAGGTGTTTTATGGCAAGGTGGCCCACTACAAAGCATTCATCTCTCTAGTTCTCCTACAAAAATGTTACAGTCCTATCCTACCGCTATGGCTCAGCTAATACTCAAAGGCATAGAAACATGTATCACCACCTTTGGTGTACAACCAACAACCATTGTTACTCCATATACTGTCAATCAACTATCATGGCTAATAAATAATGATTCAGATTGGGCTGTACTCTACTGTACCACTACTGCAACTTTTGAAAATTAATTACCGGAATTCCTTATAATCCACAAGGTCAAGGTATTGTAGAAAGAACCCACCTTACCCTAAAAAATTGTTTAATAAAACAAAAAGGGGGAATAGGGGTCTCCTTTAGATCCCCCAAAGATAAATTAAATCTAGCTCTTTTTATTCTAAATTTTTTAACTCTTGACAATGATGGGCGCTCAGCTGCTGACCGTCACACCTCGCCCAACCCTGCTCCACAGCATTGGGTGCGATGGAAGGACGTGTTAACTGGAGCATGGAAAGGTCCAGATCCCGTCTTATGTTTCCACCTACGCCAGTTTGTGTTTTCTCCCCTTTTATGTTTCAGCTAACAAACAAAAAAGATGTTTCTCTCAATCTCTCTCAATGTTGGAATGCTTCTAGGTTCTCACAGGCAGTCTTAATGTGTGTTCCTACCTTCCTACCAGTCCCAGTCTTTGTTACAGGTACAGAGTACTATTATCAAGAAAAAGGAGAGATTTTGGCATCATAACGGCCGTGATCGCCACAGTAGCAGTCACCGCACCAGCAGCATTGACGCAACCATACAGACCATACAGACAGCAACAACAATCACTTGGCCGAAAATACAGCTGCAGTCTTATAGACTAAAGAGACCCTAAACCAACATCTAACAGCAGGCATACTCCTTGTAGATCAGAGAGTGGACCTATTACAAGAACAAGTGGACATATTACAAGAACTTTTGGGACTGGGATGTGTTTACTCTTTAAGAGCTGTCTGTGTTACTTCCATTGTATATGATAATTCCAGCACCATAGCTGGGTTATCTAGAAAATTGCCAGCCTACTTGATCGTCTCAATTTGATAATCTTACCTCACAGCTTAGGGCTGAAATTGTCAAAGTTAATTCTACTAGGGTACAAATTGCTTCTATGTCTGAGCTGGCTAAGTGGTTTTCTTCTGCTTTCAATTTTGTACAACAGTGGGCAAGCCTTGATACTTTGGGGTTTTTACTCCTCCTTGGTAGTTGTACAACTACGAGCCACCCAACAAAAAGATCGGATTATTTTTCATCAGGCCATGACTGCCCTAGAGGCTGGCAGTTCCCCTCAAGTTTGGCTTTCTATGCTGGACCGGTAGTCAATGACGGGTAATGAAGGAGGTGGCCATGTACCAACCTAAGACAGAAGCTGTAGCATGCTCTACAGTCTTTGATGACGGGTAAGGACATGAGCTGACCCCTCAACCTAAGACAGGCACAGTCTCAAGCCTTTTCTTTTAATAAAGGAAAGGGGGAGCTGTCGGGGTACTGCGGACCCCACCCTAGTCTGGCACTGAGCCTGGGGTGGCCCAGTTTGCAACATCGAGGACCTCAGTCTGGGGCCCCTGGTTTGCAACAAACAGCTAACACTGCTGACTCATGCTCGCTGCACCCTCTTGTTGCCCTTATTGTATTACATTGTTATCATGCTCTCCCCACATGCTCAGTAACTCTGATTGGCTGCTGTATATGAGGTGATTCTTGTAACTGCCTAGAGACTGATCTCAGGCTGACTCTGATTGGCTTATGCTTGCTATATAACCCAGACACTTCCTCGAATAAAGAGCATTGTTTGTTGGGCATTGTTCGTCGTTCATTGTTCGTCGTTCGTTGGTCTTTGTCTTTTGGGCTTTTTTGTTCGTGTGAAAAGGAAGCGTACGCGTTATCATTGCCTCCGCCGGTGGAGGGCAGTGATAAACCTCACCCTGGAACACCCCTATTTTTGTTATTAAGAAGAAATCAGGCAAAACGCTCCTTTTACAGGATTTGCGCACTATCAATAAGGTTATGCGCCCGATGGGGGCACTACAGCCAGGCATCCCTACACCGGTAGCTAGTCCTAGGGACTCTGATAAAATGGTCATCGACTTAAAAGATTGCTTTTTTACTATTCCTTTACATCCTGAGGACAGACCCTATTTTGCTTTCAGCCTCCCCTGCAACAATTTTCAGGGCCCTATGCAAAGATTTCAGTGGAAGGGCCTACCCCAGGGTATGACTAACAGCCCTAAGTCTTTGCCAAAAATATGTTGCTCAAGCGGTACACCCTGTGAGAGAGCAGTGGCCACAAGCTTATATATTACATTATATGGATGATTTGTTAATTGGTGCACCTAATACCTATGATCTTAACAATTGTTATTTGAATCTCTATAAGGCCCTCACTGCTTTGGGACTACAGATAGCTCCTGATAAGGTTCAGACACAGGACCCCTACACCTACTTGGGCCTCAAACTTCAAACTAATCAAATTCAAATCCCTAATATACAATTGCGTGTGGACCATCTCCACACTCTTAACGATTTTCAAAAATTACTAGGGGATATCCAATGGCTAAGACCATATTCAAAACTACCTACCTATGTTCTTTTGCCTCTTAATGATATTCTAAGGGGAAATTCTGACCCCTCTTCTCCTCAAGAGCTTACTCCCCAGGCACGGCAAGCATTAAATCAAGTCACAGAAACCATCGCTCAACAATTTGTTACACAAATATCTTATAACCTTCCTTTGGTTTTGGTTATATTACACACCCCTCATACACCCATGGAACTATTCTGGCAGCGGGACCCACATTTTAAAAATAAAGGTTGCCCCTTGCTTTGGGTTCATTTGCCCGTCACATCCTCTAAAGTTATTGCTGTCTATCCTGCTCAGGTAGCTTCTATCATTATTAAATGTTGCCTGCTTTCTCGACAACATTTTGGCAAAGACCCTGATAGCATTTTGATTCCATACTCTAAGGATCAGACCCAATTTTTACTACAGACAAGGGATGAATGGGGTATTGCCCTATAAGACTTTTTGGGAACAATTGATAACCACCTTCCCAATGACCCCCTTTTGCATTTTGCTCAGTTACATCCACTTATTTTTCCTTGGGTTACTCAAAAGGATCTTTTTCCACAAGCCCTTACTGTTTTTACAGATGGCTCCAGCAACGGCCGTGCAGCCTTTGTTGTTAATAATCAGCCCACCACCTTCGACACAGTTTATCCATCAGCACAGCTTGTAGAATTGTTTGCTATAACACAAGTCTTTATGACATTTTTTGATAAACCTGTTAATATTTATAAAGACAGTGCTTACATTGCCCATTCTGTGCCTCTATTGGAGATTTCACCCACCATTAAGTCTTCCTCCAATGCAGCCTTTTTGTTTAACCAGCTTCAACAACTAATTCAGGCTAGAAAACATCCATTTTTTTTAGGACACATTAGAGCACAGTCTGATCTTCCTGGTCCCCTATCACGGGGTAATGCTCAGGCTGATGCAGCCACTCACTCTATTTTCCCAGTTCTTATTGGATCCATCCAAGAGGCCACAGATTTACATAACCTTCACCACTTAAATTCTCAGAGCCTTCAGTTACTTTGTAAAATTACCAGGCAACAAGCAAGGGAAATTGTAAAAGCATGTCCTGCTTGTGTTGTCTCCCTTCCTATTCAACATCTGGGTGTTAACCCTCGAGGATTACTGCCCAATCAAATTTGGCAGATGGATGTTACTGACTTTCCCGAATTTGGAAAAACAAAGTACATACATGTTTCCATAGATACCTTTAGTGGACCTATTTTTGCATCACCACATTCCAGAGACGCTACCAAGGATGTCCTTTCTCATCTTGTCTCAGCCTTTTCCATAATGGGAAAGCCAGCACATATTAAGACAGATAATGGCCCTTCATATACCAGTACCAAGTTTAAACAGTTTTGTGCCACTCTTCAAATCTCTCATACTACTGGAATTCCAGATACCCTCAAGGTCAAGGCATTGTGGAATGCACACACCTTACCTTAAAAACCTGGCTTAACCGCCTTAAGGCCTCTTCCCTTGCATTTACCACTCCCAGGGATCGCCTTAATCATGCATTATTTGTTCTTAACTTTCTTACCCTAGACAATGAAGGACATTCAGCCGTGGACAGACATTAGCATACCTCTTCTAATTCTGGTCGCCCATCTGTTATGTGGCATGATCCTTTAACAAATAAATGGAAAGGCCCAGATCCTGTCCTCATTTGGGGATGAGGCTCAGCTTGCCTTTTAGATCAAGAACAAGCAGCCTCAAGATGGTTGCCAGAACGCCTGGTTAGACAGGTCAATGATTTACCACAACCCAGGGACGGAAACCTTCCCCCTGAGGATGAATCCTCCTCTCTTACAGATGCAGCCGACAATCTATGCGAAAAATCCTCCAGTTAATGGCAAATCTGCACCCTGTTCTTGCACAACCTTTCACACTTCCTTCCATAGTTCCTGTTATTCCTTAGCTCAATCCTGTTCCTCAGGGAGTAAAATCTATTTTACTACCACCTTATTAAGGTCCCATCCAGGATCAGCTGGAGGGGATTGGTCTAATATCCCTGGAAAATTAATGTTGCCTAATGTCCTGCAGACTTAGTAGGGCAAACAGTTTGCTGGCCTACTACGCCCCTACATGTGTCTGATGAAGGAGGACCCCAAGATCTTAATAGAGCCAAACAAGTCCATGAGAAAATTCAACGGATGTATGAGGAACTGCATCCTAGTCTCTTTTACCACTCACTAGCACTACCTAAACACAGACCTTCTGAGATAGACCCTGCCACTTACGATATTCTTGAGGCCACTTACGCCTTGCTTAATTGGTCAATTTCTCCCTTGAGTGCAGATTGTTGGCTTTGCTTACAGCTAGGATATCCCACTCCTTTAGCTATTCCGATTGATTATAGAAATGACTCAGCTGCTACCCTGACTAGAAAAATTGCTGAGAATATAACCTATCCTAATACACCACAGTCCAATTTTACCAGTGAAAATTGTCTACGGACTCCAACATTTTTGGTACAACCATTCATATTTTCCAATACTACTTGCTTTTTCTCACCTGGCTATAATAATACCTGGGATTTAAATGTAGGGATTATGACATTAGACATAGAAAAACGCCAACAAGCACTGGCTGATAATCCACTATGGACTGAATTCAGTGGACTTCCCTATCTCCTTCCCTTCCTAGGTCCCCTCCTTTGCTTGCTGCGTATCTGATCTATAGGTCCTTTGATATTCAACAAGATCATGGCTTTTCTTAGAGCTCAAATTGAGGTTATACAGGCGAAATCTATTCAGGTTCATTACCATCCACTGGAGATGATGGATCATGATGGTGATCTTAATAGACCATCACCCCTGAGAGCTGAACTGGACAGCCAATGACGGGTAAGATTCGTGAGAGCTCATACCAACCTAAGACAGGAAATGAGGGCTAGAACCTCATTATCCAGTGATGGGTAAGGATGTTGCTCTGTCAAGGACAACCTACGATAGGCGCAGTTCCCGAGGGATTGTCACTCCAGCTCTATACCTGTCCAGGTAGGCCACGCGCCCACCTCGCCACATAGCCTCTATCACCCCCCTTAAAATATGGCTCACAGAATATGGTCAATGATTTTATATAAGAAAGGGGGAAATGTCAGGGACCAAGAGGAAGTTCTCATTCCAAGAACGTTCCATAAGTGGCAGCCAAGGGAATATTTTGCGGTTGCCTCGCCCTGCGTGGACACCCTGCAGCTGGTGGTTGACGGATTTGTGGGGTGCTCCCCTTGCTCCTCCAGACTGATAGTTCTAAGGATATGGTGCCGTCCCTACTTCTCTTCCTGGATTTCACCTTCTCACCGGTGCTAACTCATCTTCTCGCCAACGCGAACTTGCACCCTATCAGGAGCCCAATAGAAGAACATAGCCAACCAGCCTGCACCTCGTCATACCCCTCATTCCCTCAGCATATAAATACCCGTGTGAACAATAAAAATCTGCAGCTCGATCAGAACTCCTGTCTTGCTGTCACTCCTGGTGTCTCTTGTTCCTTCTCTCTTAGGTTTGCCGTCCCCATTGATGTTTCGAGGGTCAGGCAGTTTTCTTCCTTTTGTCTTTTATTTATTTATTTATTTATTTATTTATTTATTTATTGTACACAAATGGGATACATGTTGTTTCTCTGTTTGTAAATGGCGTAAAGGCATACCATTTGTGTAATCATAAATTTACATAGGGTAATGTTGATTCATTCTGTTATTTTTCCCTTCCCCCCCACACCTCCCACCCCTCATTTCCCTCTATACAGTCCTTCCTTCCTCTATTATTACCCCCCTCCCTAACCCTAACTCTAAACCTAACACTAACACCTCCCACTCCCCATTATGTGTCATCATACACTTATTAGCGATATCATTCGTCCTTTGGTTTTTGAGATTGGCGTATCTCACTTAGCATAATATTCTTCAATTTCATCCATTTGCCTGCAAATGCCATAATTTTATCATTCTTTATGGCTGAGTAATATCCCATTGTATATATATACCACAGTTTCTTTATCCATTCATCATTTGAAGGACATCTAGGTTGGTTCCAAAATCTGGTTATTGTGAATTGAGCAGCTATGAACATTGATGTGGCTGTATCTCTGTACTATGTTGATTTTAAGTCCTTTGGGTATAGGCCAAGGAGTGGGAGAGCTGGGTCAAATGGTGGTTCCATTCCCAGTTTTCTAAGGAATCTCCACACTGCTTTCCAGAGTGACTACACTAATTTGAAGCAACACCAGCAATGTATGAGTGTACCTTTCTCCCCACATCCTCGCCAACACCTGTTGTTGATTGTATTCTTGATAATTGCCATTCTAATTGGGGTGAGATGGAATCTTAGGGTGGTTTTGATTTGCATTTCTCTTATTACTAGAGATGTGGAACATTTTTCTATATGTTTGTTGATTGCTTGTACATCTTCTGTGAAGTGTCTATTCATTTCCTTAGCCTATTTGTCGATTGGATTATTTGCATTCTTGGTGTAGAGTTTTTGAGTTCTTTATAGATTCTGGAGATTAGTGCTCTATCTAAAGTAATTGGCAAAGATATTCTCCCACTCTGTAGGCTCTCTCTTCGCATTGCTGATAGTTTCCTTTGCTGAGAGAAAGCTTTTTAGTTTGAATCTATCCCAGTTATTATTTCTTGCTTTTATTTCTTGTGCTATGGGAGTCCTGTTGAGGAAGTCTGGTCCTAAGCCGACATGTTGAAGATCTGGACCTACTTCTTCTTCTATAATCTGCAGTCTCTGGTCTGATTCTGAGGTCCTTAATCCATTTTGAGTTTAGTTTTGTACATGGTGAGAGATATAGGTTTAGATTCATTCTGCTGCATATGGATTTCCAAATCTCCCAGCACCATTTGTTGAAGAGGCTATCTTTCCTCCATTGCAAATTTTGGCCCCTTTGACTAGTATGACAAAATTGTGTTTATTTTGGTTTGTGTCCGTGTCCTCTATTCTTTACATTGATCTACCTGTCTATTTTGGTACAAATACCATGCCGTTTTTGTTACTATTGCTTTCAAGTAGAGTTGAAGATCTGGTATTGCGATACCCGCTGCTTCACTCTTTCCGTTAAGGATTGCTTTAGCTATTCTGGGTTTTTTATTCTTCCAGATGAATTTCATAATTGCTTGCTCTATTTCTGTAAGGTATATCATTGGACTTTTAATTGGAATTGCATTGAATCTGTATAGCACTTTAGGTAGTACGGCCATTTTGAAAATATTAATTCTGCCTATCCAAGAACATGGGAGATCTTTCCAGCTTCTAAGGTTTTCTTTAATTTCTTTCTTTAGTGTTTTGCAGTTCTCATTGTAGAGGTCTTTCACATCTTCTGTGAGAATGATTTCAAAGTATTTTATTCTTTTCAAGGCTATTGTGAATTGGGTAGTTTTCCTAATTATTCTTTCCAAAGATTCATCACTTATGTATAAAACTGCATTAGATTTATGTGCATTGAACTCATATCCCGCTACTTTACTGAATTCACTAATGAGATCTAAAAGTTTTCTGGTGGAATTTCCTGGTTCCTCTAAGTATATAATCATATCATCAGCAAACAGGGATAGTTTGAGTTCTTCTTTTCCTATTCGTATCCATTTATTTTCTTTGATCTTTCTAATTGCTCTGGCTAGAGTTTCAAGGACGATGTAGAATAGAAGTGGTGAAAGAGTACATCCCTGCCTTGTTCCACTTTTTGGGGGGAATGCTTTCAGTTTTTCACCATATAGAATGATATTAGCCATGGGCTTAGCATACATGGCCATCACAATGTTAAGGAATGTTCCCAATATCCCAATTTTTTCTAGTGTTTTGAGCATGAAGGGGCGCTGTATTTTATCAAATGCTTTTTCTGCATCTATTGAAATAATCATGTGATTCTTGACTTTAAGTCTATTGATATGGTGAATTACATTTACTGATTTCCTGATGTTGAACCAACCTTGCATCCCTGGGATGAAACCCACTTGATCATGGTGCACTATCTTTTTAATATTTTTTTGTATGCGATGTGCTAAGATTTTGTTGAGAATTTTTGCGTCGATGTTCATTAAGGATATTGGTCTGAAATTTTCTTTCCTCGATGTGTCTCTGTCTGGTTTAGGTATCGTGGTAATATTGGCTTCATAGAATGAGTTTGGGAGGGTTCCCTCCTCTACTATTTTATGGAATACTTTGAGAAGTATGGGAATAAGCTCTTCTTTAAAGGTTTTGTAGAACTCAGCTGAGAACCCATCTGGTACCGGACTTTTCTTTGTTGGTAGGCTTTTGATGAATTCTTCTGTTTCATTACTTGAAACTGGTTTATTTAAATTGTGTATGTCCTCCTCCTACTGTTTAGGCAATTCATATGTCTCTATAAACATGTTGATGTCTTCGAAATTTTCTATTTTGTTGGAGTATAGATTTTCAAAATAGCTTCTAATGATGTTTTGTATTTCAATCGTGTCTGTAGTGATATTTCCTTGTTCATTCCGAATTTCAGTGATTTGGGTTTTCTCTCATCTTCTCTTTGTGTCGCTAAATGTTTATCAATTTTGTTTATTTTTTGGAAGAACCAACTATTTATTTTGTCAATTTTTTGTATTGTTTCTTTTGTTTCAATTTCATTGATTTCAGCTCTAATTTAACTATTTTCTGGTGTCTACTACTTTTGGTGCTGGTCTGTTCTTTTTCTAGGACTTTGAGGTGTAGCGTTAGGTCATTTATTTCTTGAGTTTTATTTCTTTTATTAAGTGCGCTCCATGAAATAAATTTTTCTCTAAGTACTGCTTTCATAGTATCCCAGAGATTTTGATATGATGTTTCTTTGTTCTCATTGACCTCTAAGAATTTTTTAATTTCCTTCCTAATATCTTCTGTTATCCATTCATCATATAATAGCATATTGTTTAATCTCCAGGTGTTGGAGTACTTTCTGCTTTTTACTCTTTCATTTATTTCTAACTTTAATCCTTTATCATCTGATAGAATACAAGGTAGTGTTTCTATCTTCTTCTATTTGCTAACATTAGCTTTGTGGGATAATATATGGTCTATTTTAGAGAAGGATCCATGTGCTGCTGAGAAGAAAGTATATTCGCTCTTGGTTGGATGGTTTTTTGTATATATGTCTGTTAAGTCTAAATTATTGATTGTGTTATTGAGATCTATGGTTTCTTTGTTCAATTTTTGTTTGGTGAGAGAGGTGTGTTAAAATCACCTAGTATTATTGTGTTATGGTCTGTTTGGTTTCTGAAATTGAGAAGGATTTGTTTGACATACATGGATGAGCCACTGTTTGGGGCATAGATGTTTACCATTGTTATATCTTGCTGATTTATGCTTCCCTTAAGCAGTATGAAATGTCCTTCTTTATCCCTTCTGACTAACTTTGCCTTGATGTCCACATTATCTGAAATCAGGATGTATACTCCAGCTTTTTTGCTGAGTCCATGTACATGGTATGTTTTTCCCCATCCTTTCACCTTTAGTCTATGGGTATCTGTTTCTATGAGGTGAGTCTCTTGCAGGCAACATATTGTTGGATCTTTCTTTTTAATCCAATCTTCCAGTCTATGTCTTTTGATTGATGAATTCAGGCTATTAATATTCAGGGTTATTATTGAGATATGATTTGTATTCCCGGTCATTTGGTTCATTTTTTAAATTTTATTTATTTTTTATTTTTTTGACATGACTTGGTTCCTCCTTTATTTGAAAATTCCTGTAGGATAATTCCTCCCTTTGCTGATTTGCTTCTTTGTTTTTCATCTCTTCCTCATGGAATATTTTGCTGAGAATGTTCTATAATGCTGGCTTTCTTTTTGTAAATTCTTTTAGCTTTTGTTCATCATGGAAGGATTTTATTTCATCATCAAATTTGAAGGTAAATTTTGCTGGGTATAAGATTCTTGGTAGGCATCCATTTTCTTTCAGGGCTTGGTAAATATTGTTCCAGGCCCTTCTAGCTTTTAGGGTCTGGATTGAAAAATCTGCTGATATCCGTATTGTTTTCCCCCTGAATGTAATTTGGTTCTTTTCTCTCACAGCCTTTAAAATTCTGTCTTAATTTGTATGATAGGTATTTTCATTATAATGTGCCTTGGTGTGGGTCTGTTGTAATTTTGAGTATTTGGAGTCCTATAAGCCTCTTGAACTTGATTTTCCATTTCATTGTTCAAATTTGGGAAATTTTCTGATATTATTTCATTAAATAGATTGTTCATTCCTTTGGTTTGTTTCTCTAAGCATTCCTCAATCCCAATAATTCTTAAATTTGCCCTTTTCATGATATCCCATAGTAGATTCTGTTCATGATTTCTTACCATCTTCTTTGTTTGTTCAACTTTGTTTTCGAAGTTAAATATTTTGTCTTCAATGTCTGAGGATCTGTCTTCCAGGTGTTCTATCCTATTGTTTATTCTTCCTATGGAGTTCTTAATTTGGTTTATTGTTTCCTTCATTTCAAGGATTTCTGTTTGTTTTTTTCCAATATCTCTAACACTTTATTGAAATGATCTTTTGCTTCCTGTATTTGCTCTTCTAATGTCGATTGGTGTGATCACTCAATGCCTGCATTTGCTTTCATCTCATCGTTTGCTTCCCTGGTCATCTTATTTATTTATTTTTTTTTTATTATTATTGTATACAAATGGGATACATGTTGTTTCTCTAATTGTACATGGAGTCAAGGCATACCATTTGTGTAATCATATGTTTACATAGGGCAATGATGTTTGATTCATTATTTTTTCCCTTCCCCCCACCACTCCCACACCTCTTTTCCCTCTATACAGTCCTTCTTTCCTTCATTCTTACCACACTCCTATCCCTAACCCTAAACCTAACTCTAAACCTAATGCTAACTCCTCCCACCACCAATATATGTCCTCGTCCACTTATCACCGAGATCATTTGTCCTTTAGTTTTTTGAGATTGGCTTATCTCACTTAGCATGATATTCTCCAATTTCATCCATTTGCCTGCAAATGCCATAAATTTATCATTCTTCATTGCAGAGTAATATTCCATTTTATATATATGCCACAGTTTCTTTATTCATTCATCAACTAATAGGCATCTAGGTTGGTTCCACAACTGCCTATGGTGAATTGAGCAGCAATGAACATTGATGTGGCTGTATCTCTGTAGTATGCTGATTTTAAGTCCTTTGGGTATAGGCCAAGGAGTGGGATAGCTGGGTCAAATGGTGATTCCACTCCAAGCATTCTGAGGAATCTCCATTCTGCTTTCCAGAGTGGCTGCAATAATTTGCAACCCCAACACCAATGTATGAGGGCTCCTTTTTCACCACATCCTCCCCAACACCTATTGTTGCTTGTGTTCTTGATAATCGCCATTCTAATTGGGGTGAGATGAAATCTTAGGGTAGTTTTCATTTGCATTTCCCTTATTACTAGGGATATTGGACATTTTTTCATATATCTGTTTATTTCTTGTACATCTTCTTCTGTGAAGTGTCTGTTCATTTCCTTAGCCCATTTGTTGATTGGATTATTTGTATTCTTGGTGTAGAGTTTTTTGAGTTCTTTATAGATTCTGAAAATTAGCACTCTATCTGAAGTATGGTTGGCAAAGATATTCTCCCACTCTCTTCACATTGCTGATAGTTTCCTTTGCTGAGAAAAAGCTTTTTAGTTTGAATCTATCCCAGTTGTTGATTCTTGCTTTTATTTCTTGTGCTGTGGAAGTCCTGTTAAGGTAGTCTGATCCTAAGCCAACAAGTTGAAGATTTGGACCTACTTTTTCTTCTATAAGATGCAGGGTCTCTGGTCTGATTCCAAGGTCCTTGATCCATTATGAGTTGAGTTTTGTGTAGGGTGAGTGATAGGGGTTTAATTCTATTCTGTTGCATATGGTTTTCCAGTTTTCCCAGCAAAATTTGTTGAAGAGGCTATCTTTTCTCCATTGCATATTTTTGGAACCTTTGTCTAGTATGAGAAAATTGTATTTATTTGGGTTTGTGTCCATGTCCTCTATTCTGTACCATTGATCTACCTGTCTATTTTGGTACCAATACCATGCCGTTTTTGTTACTATTGCTTTGTAGTATAGTTGAAGATCTGGTATTGCAATACCCCCTGCTTCACTCTTGCTACTGAGGATTGCTTTAGCTATTCTAGGTTTTTTATTCTTCCAGATGAATTTCATAATTGCTTGCTCTATTTCTGCAAGGTATATCATTGGGATTTTAATTGGAATTGCATTGAATCTGTATAGCACTTTAGGTAGTATGGCCAGTTTGACAATATTAATTCTGCTTATCCAGGAACATGGGATATCTTTCCATCATCTAAGGTTTTCTTTAATTTCTTTCTTTAGTGTTCTGTAGTTCTCATTGTAGAGGTCTTTCACCTCTTTTGTGAGATTGATTCCCAAATATTTTATTTTCTTCGATGCTATTGTGAAAGGGGTTGTTTTCCTAACTTCTCTTTCTGAGGATTCATCACTTATGTACAAAAATGCATTGGATTTATGAGCATTGATCTTGTAACCTGCTACTTTACTGAATTCACTTATGAGTTCTAAAAGTTTTCTGGTGGAATTTCCAGGTTCCTCTAAATATATAATGATGTCATCAGCGAACAGGGATAGTTTGAGTTCTTCTTTTCCTATTCGTATTCCTTTAATTTCTTTGGTTTGTCTGAATGCTCTGACTAGAGTCTCAAGGATGATATTGAATAGAAGTGGTGAAAGAGGGCATCCCTGCCTTGTTCCAGTTTCTAGGGGAAATGCTTTCCGTTTTTCACCGTTTAGAATGATATTGGCCATGGGCTTAGCGTAGATGGCCTTTACAATGTTAAGGAATATTCCCACTACCCCAATTTTTTCTACTGTTTTGAGCATGAAGGGGTGCTATATTTTATCGAATGCTTTTTTCTGCATCCATTGAAATAATCATGTGATTCTTAACTTTAAGTCTGTTGATATGGTGAATGACATTTACTGATTTCCTGATGTTGAACCAACCTTGCATCCCTGGGATGAAACCCACTTGATCATGGTGCACTATCTTTTTAATATATATTTGTATGCGATTTGCTAAAATTTTGTTGAGAATTTTTGCGTCGATGTTCATTAAGGATATTGGTCTGAAATTTTCTTTCCTCGATGTGTCTCTGACTGGTTTAGGTATCAGGGTGATATTGGCTTCATAGAACGAGTTTGGGGGGGTTCCCTCCTCTTCTATTTCATGGAATAGTTTGAGGAGTATTGGGATGAGCTCTTCTTTAAAGGTTTTGTAGAACTCAGCTGAGAACCCATCTGGTCCCGGACTTTTCTTTGTTGGTAGGCTTTTGATGACCTCTTCTATTTCATTGCTTGAAATTGATTTATTTACGTTGTGTATGTCCTCCCCGTTCAGTTTAGGTAGTTCATATGTCTCTAGAAATTTGTTGATGTCTTCAAGGTTTTCTGTTTTGTTGGAGTATAGATTTTCCAAATAGCTTCTAATTATGTTTATTATTTCAGTCGTGTCTGTTGTGATGCTTCCTTGTTCATTCCAAACATTAATAATTTGAGTTTTCTCCCTCTTTCTCTTTGTTAGTGTGGCTAAGGATTTATCAATTTTGTTTATTTTTTCAAAGAACCAACTGTTTATTTTGTTAATATTTCCAATTGTTTCTTTTGTTTCAGTTTCGTTGATTTCGGCTCTGATTTTAACTATTTCCTGTCTTCTACTACTTTTGGTATTGGTCTGCTCTTCTTTTTCTAGGGCTTTGAGCTGTAGTGTTAAGTCGTGTATTTGTTGATTTCTACTTCTTTTTTTGAATGCGCCCCATGAAATAAATCTTCCTCTAAGTACTGCTTTCATAGTGTCCCAGAGATTTTGATATGATGTGTCTTTGTTCTCGTTTACTTCTAAGAATTTTTTTATTTCCCTCCTGATGTCTTCTGTTATCCATTCATCATATAATAGTGTATTATTTATTCTCCAGGTATTGGAGAAGTTTCTGTTTTTTATTCTGTCATTTATTTCTAATTTCAATCCATTATGATCTGATAGAGTACAAGGTAGTATCTCTATCTTCTTGTATTTGCTAACAGTAGCTTTGTGGCATAAAATATGGTCTGTTTTAGAGAAGGATTCATGGGCTGCTGAGAAGAAAGTGTATTCGTTCTTTGTTGGATGGTTTATTCTATGTATGTCCGTTAAGTCTGAATTGCTGATTGTGTTATTGAGATCTATAGTTTCTTTATTCAGTTTTTGTTTGGACGATCTATCCAGTGGTGAGAGAGGTGTGTTAAAATCGCCTAGTATTATTGTGTTGTGGTCTATTTGATTTCTGGAATTGAGAAGGATTTGTTTGATGTACGTGGATGAGCCAATGTTCGGGGCATAGATATTTATGATTGTTATGTCTTGCTGATTTATGCTTCCCTTAAGCAGCATGTAATGTCCTTCTTTATCCCTTCTGACTAGTTTTGGCTTGAAGTCCACATTATCTGAAATGAGGATGGATACTCCAGCTTTTTTGCTGTGTCCGTGTGCATGGTATGTTTTTCCACATCCTTTCACCTTTTGTCTATGGGTATCACTTTCTATGAGATGAGTCTCTTCCAGACAGCATTTTGTTGGGTTTTTCTTTTTAATCCAATCTGCCAGTCTATGTCTTTTGATTGATGAGTTCAGGCCATTAACATTCAGGGTTATTATTGTGATATGATTTGTATTCCCAGTCATTTGACTCGTATTTGTTTTTTGACATGATTTGGTTTCTCCTTTATTTGGCTATTCCTTTAGGATAGCACCTCCTGTTGCTGATTTGCATCGTTGTTTTTCATCTCTTCCTCATGGAATATTTTGCTGAGAATGTTCTGTAATGCTGGCTTTCTTTTTGTAAATTCCTTTAGCTTTTGTTTATCATGGAAGGATCTTATTTCATCATCAAATTTGAAGGTAAGTTTTCTAGGGTATAAGATTCTTGGTTCGCATCCATTTTCTTTCAGGGCTTGGTAAATGTTGTTCCAGGCCCTTCTAGCTTTTAGGGTCTGGATTGAAAAATCTGCTGATATTCTTATTGGTTTCCCTCTGAATGTAATTTGGTTCTTTTCTCTCGTGACCTTTAAAATTCTGTCTTTGTTTTGTATGTTAGGTATCTTCATAATAATGTGCCTTGGTGTGGGTCTGTTTTAATTTTGTATATTTGGAGTTCTATAAGCCTCTTGTACTTGGTTTTCCATTTCATTCTTCAGATTTCAGAAATTTTCTGATATTATTTCATTGAATAGATTGTTCATTCCTTTGGTTTGTTTCTCTAAGCCTTCCTCAATCCCAATAATTCTCAAATTTGTCCTTTTCATGATATCCCATAATTCTTGTAGATTCTGTTCATGATTTCTTACCATCTTCTCTGTTTGGTCAACTTTGTTTTCAAGATTAAATATTTTTTCTTCAATGTCTGAGGTTCTGTCTTCCAGGTGTTTTACCCTATTGGTTATGCTTTCTATGGAGTTTTTAACTTGGTTTATTGTTTCCTTCATTTCAAGTATTTCAGTTTGTTTTCTTTTTCAGTATCTCTAACTCTTTATTGAAATGATCTCTTGCTTCCCGTATTTGGTCTTTTAACTGTTGATTGGTGCGATCATTTAATGCCTGCATTTGCTCTTTCATCTCCTCCTTCAATGCCTGCATTTGCTCTTTCATCTCCTCATTTGCTTCTCCGATTGTTTTAATTATGTACATCCTGAACTCCCTTTCAGACATTTCTTCTGCTGTGCTGACATTGGGTTTAATTGATGTAGTATCTAGGTTTTTTTGGGACATTTTCTTTCCTTGTTTTCTCATAATGGTCAGATGTCAGTGGGAATCTGAGATATTGCAGATTTCCTCTATTGGCTTATAGTGTCCCGGTAGCTTTCCAGTGTATCAACCCCCAGCCTTCAGTAGCCTGAAGTCTTGGAGGAACTTGATAATGCAGTGCTTCTGAAGAAA